>NC_064634.1:298882599-299119748 GCF_023864275.1 Schistocerca cancellata | reverse complement strand
AATTTTTGAAATTAGGATGATAATATCCACGAAGACTTTAAACAAGGATCTTTTAAATATTTTCCCAAAAATATTTTTGAGGACTGGTCTCATGTGTATAAGTTGTTTACTTAAAACTAAACAAATTAAGGCATCATTTCTTTATTCGTTTTAAATTTTAAAAGCATAGATCTCTTGAACTTTATGTATACCACTTATATTGTACCAAAGCAAAACTGGAAAAATGTGAACAACAGAATGTCCAGTATCCAACAATGCCTCCTGACAGAGTACAGTGCGAGTGCCTTGCGCTCTCTCCCACAAATTTCTTGCATAAGCCAGATTGAAACCAACTGCGGGCTGTCTTTTGCCCACCCTTTGCTATACAGTACATGGAATATACTCTTGGCATGGCAGTTGATGAGAGACACTGTGTCAGTTGAAATCGACTCACATTGATTGTAGCAAATAACACTATGTTCATTGTGTATATAAAATATAAAATGAAACAGCTGTATTTAATTGAGTTGCAAATACTGGAAAGTGGATGTCCTCTGCATATAATCGGAATAACAGGGCGAAGATAACACTGAAACAATGTGGCTACAATAATGTTAAGATATTTCCTGGTGTGTAGCACACAGCATGAAAGGATAAGTTTGGTAGTTAGAAGAAACAAATGAATGTTCATATCTTACATCTAATTTAGGTTTCACATTATTTCCCTAAATTGATTAAGGCAAATGCTGGGAAGATTCCTTTGAAAAGGCATGGCTGCTTTCCTTGCCCGCCCTTCCCCTAATCCAAACATGTGCTCAATCTCTAATGACCTCATTGTGGACACAGTGTTAAACATTAATCTCATCCTCCTCCTCCTCACATTGGTCTTTCACTGCATGAAATGTGTGGCAAATGTACGACTTTCCACACTCGCATGTAATCTCATATACGCCTTGCTTCCTGAGGTTGCAGTCATCTTTGACAGAACCCAAAAAGACACATCCAGTGTTGGCTTTTAGGGGACCTCTAGTTCTTGAGGAAATACTGTAAAAGTAGGGCTAGAATTCTGTAATGGTAGTTGACTCCATTTCTTCACTTGATTTTAGGAATAGCCGCTCTGTTGAAAAAAAAAAAAAGTCTTAAGATATTAACACTCACTTGTTGCTTCTAGGACACCGGCAGTTGCTATGTGCCATCAGTAATCAGCAGCAAACACAAGACAATTCCGAGCAGTTTCCTCAAAGAAATATTGTGAGATTTACTCAACATGGTCCCATGGCAGACCTGAGAACCAAATAACTAATAACTGTTGGAAATAAAACAATGGGAAGTCTCAGTTGGGGTATCAACAATATTGTGTAAAGGATAGATTGCTACTCCCCATAAGGATGACACATAGAGTTGCAGACTGCCACAACAAAAATACTGTTACGCACTTAGCTTTCATCCAAAGTCTTCTTCAAAAAAGGACATTCACATAAGAAGCGTACATCGAGCATACGTGACTGCTCCCTACCGCTGCTGCTACCAGACTGCAGTAGAGTCATGTCGAGCAGAAACAGGAATCTGGGGTTGGTCAGGGAGGGATAGCAGGGTATGGGTAGGAGTAAGAGGAATTGGTGCTGCCTTACGGAGCACACAGGGTCTAGATGGTGGCCAGACAAGGCTGACTGGTGAGGGATAAGGAGACTGGGGGAGGTGTGGGGTGGGGAATGGGGTGTGGAAAACAAGAGCAGCAGAGAGTGAAAAGACAGTTGGCCTTGGCAGAGAGTGAAGTGAAGTTGAAGTGCAATGAGGGTGTGGGAAGTGAATTGGGAGGACAGAGGGATGGAAACTATTGAGTGGAGGCCGTGGGGACAGTAGGTTACCTTACGTTGTGTGGGTTGGGGGGGGGGGGGGGGGGGGCACTGATTTTGGTAGTGGAGAATGTGTTGTAAGGTTAACTCCCACCTGCGCAGTTCAGAAAAGCTGGTGGTGTAGGGGAGGATCCAGATTGCCTGATTTGTGAAGCAGACATTGAAATCTAGCATGTTATGTAGGATAGAGGTTAGATATGACCATGAAGTTCTTCCTCGTCAACCCCGCGTAGCACCCAGACTCTGCCTAGCTGACCTTTTCAACTTGCTGCATCCCCCAAAACTCCCTACTAACACTCCACCAAATCTCAAACCAAAACTAATCCCACAGAAGTTTCAGTCCTATCCAAAGCATCACTTTCAGCCCTGCACCTGAATTTAACCATAGTCAACTTGTCAAAGACCTACTTTGCTTCTCCTGAGCCCTGCAATGGAAACAGTTCTTTGCCACCAATCCCTCCAACCAAAGTCTACCTAATTCCAACATTTAACCCTGCCTCTCCCAGTTCAAACCACAGTCCAACTACAATCCTCCCCTCCCTCTCTCCTCTGTCCCACTTAACCAACACCTGGCCACATTCCAGGAAGTCTGTACCTCCAAATTGGCCTCACCATCCTTCCCCAGGTCCCTTCCTAAGAACAATCACCTTTCAGCAGAAGAAAGGACAGGCACATACAACCTCGAAACAGATCCGGACCTAATCATCCTTCATACAGACAGAGGTTCCGCCACTGTCATTACGAATCACAGTGGCTACCTGGCAGAAAGCCTCTGCCCGTTGTCTAACTCCTCCACCTACAAACTTTGCCAGAGTGGTCCCATCCAAGTAGTCCAACATAACCTCAAAACTCTGCTTAAAGCCTAGTTAGTACCTTCCCAAAACTTCTCCCCGGAATCCATTTCTCTTCTCACACTTATGGCAGCCCATACGCCCACCTACATGCTCCCCAAAAGCCATAAACCAAACTATCGTAAATGACCCAGTCTAGCTGCTGATTTTGGCCCCCATTGAAAGAATTTCAGCCCTCATTGACCAACACATCCAATCAGTTGCCCAAAATCTAGCCTCCCATTCAAAGATACCAATGACGTCCTTCACCGGCTCTCTACCATCTCCACCCATCACCTCATGGATCCCTACTCATCACTGTAGACACCACTTCCCTGTGTACCAACATCACTCAAGCCCAAGGTCTCGCCACTATTGAACACTACGCCTCCCATTGTCCTTTAGAATTCAAACCCTGTGGCTCATTTCTCATGCACCTCACTAACTTTTTCCTAACATGCAACTGCTTCTCCTTTAAGTGAAGGTTTGCAACAAATAAACTGCGGCACAACCATGGGCATATGCATCCTCATATGCCAACGTGTTTATGGGCCATCTAGAGGAAAACTTCCTAGCCTCCCAAAACCCCAAACCAATGTGCTGGTTAGGTTTATTCATGATATCTTCATGATCTGGACACATGGCCAAGACACCCTATCGTCACTCCCCTCACTCCTTTACAACCCCAACACCTTCTGTCCCATCAGTTTCACCAGGTCCTCCTCAACACATTATACCACCTTTTTGGATGCTGACCCTTCTCTCTGCTTCCTCTGTCAACAGCTCTGTTCACATTAAACCCACATACTAACAACAGTACCTGCATTTCAACAGCTGCCATCCCTTCCACACCAAAAACTCTATCTCATACATCCTGATCATCTGGGGATGGCATATCTGCAGTGACAAAAACTCCCTTGCCCAGCATGTTGAAGGTCTACAAAGGCCTTCACAAACAGGCACTGTCCCCCAGACCTAGCCCACAAACAGATTTCTCATGCCATATACCAACCACTCCCCAAGAACTAGCTACAAATGAGCATCCCCTTCATTATCCAGTACCAGCCCAGACTGGAAAAATTGAACCATATCCTTCAGCAGGGCTTTCGTTATTTATCATCATGCCTCCTAAAGTGTGTTCCATCACCTGCCCAACCTTCACAACAACCTAGTCCACCCCTACACCACTCAAAAACCCAACCACTTGTCACAGGGATCCTATCCCTGTGGAGGCAAAAGTGCAATAACTGCCTAATACATCCACCCAGCCTGCTATCACAGGCTTATCCTACCACACCAGAGGCCAGGCCACCTGTGAAAACACCCTGGTCGTATATCAACTCTGCTGAAATTGTTGGATAGCTTTTTATATTGGTATGACTACCATCCAATGTCTATCAGGGTGAGTGGCCACCGCCAACTGCAACCAAGATTGAAATGTACCACCATGTGGCACAACAGACAGCTAAATGTAACATGTTTGATTTCAATGGCTGCTTCACAGCCCAGGCCCTCTGGATCCTTATTCATGATATCTTCATGATCTGGACACATGGCCAAGACACCCTATCGTCACTCCCCTCACTCCTTTACAACCCCAACACCCTCTGTCCCATCAGTTTCACCAGGTCCTCCTCAACACATTATACCACCTTTTTGGATGCCTACCAGCTTGTCTGATGGGAGTTAACCTTACAACACATTCTCTGCTCCCAGTATCATCCCAGCCTCAACCTATGGTAATATACTGCCCACCCTCCACCCAACAGTTTATCCCAACTCTCTACTCCAACCCTCATTGAACTTAGCTCACTGCCAATGCAGCTGTTCTTTCTTCCTTTCTGCTGCTCCCATTCTCTGCCCCTGTACCCTGCCCCTCTCCCTCATGCCTCCCAGTGCCACACCAGAGAGACTTGTTTGGCACCATCTCATCTTTGCATGCTCTGTCAGGCAGCACTGACTCCTCCCCCTCCCCTCCCACTCATCCATATCACTCCAGATGACTGCTTCTACTCAACACGACACCATTGCATTCTGGGTGCATCCCAACCAACAAAGTGTCTGTCCACATGAAAGGCTACTGACAAACAATGGGCAAGAGACAGCTGGTCCACTCAGTTGCTGAACATACTGCACAATACAGTATGCTTCACTTCAGAAACTGCTTCACAGCCTGCACCATCTGAATCCTTCCTACCAGCAGCAGCTTTTCTGCATTGCACAGGAACTCTCCCTGCAATATATATTACATACCTGTAACTCTTTGGCCTTCACCTACCTGTCCCCTTCCCTGCTTCCACTTAACGGTGTTCTACCCCCAACAACACATCCAACAGTCTTTTTCCCCCCCTCCTCTATTTCTCTCCTTACTCCCCCCCCCCCCCCCCCCAAGCCTCCCGACTGCACCTCGCAGCCCTGTTCTGTCCACACAACGTCCCTGCATGCTCCCATAAGCAGCACTATATCTTCCCCAGCCCTACCCTGCTATCACTCCCCCTCCCCACCCCACACTCCTCCCGATCCTCATCCCTCACCATCCATGCCAGATTGTTTCTCCCATGGGGTGGTGTTGCAGTCCAGCCTCAGTGGCCAAAGACAATGGTTTTGTTTGTGTCTAAAGAACAATTGTTCCACATATCCCCAAAGACAATGGTTGTGTGTGTGTGTGTGTGTGTGTGTGTGTGTGTTTTTCTAAAGAACAAGTGTTGAACATATCCACTGTTCACATGAAGACAGGCTTCAGAATATTTCCTCATCAATGCCCGTGTACTTTTAAAGTCCCAGACTTGTTTTGAGTGCATTGATGACCATCCATAGTTTCTCAGAGTTCATCAACTCTATCGACAAGGCTGTAATGCACAAAACTTTTAAGTATCCCCACAAAAGAAAACTCAACAGGTTCATGTAATGAAATCTGGGAGCCTTTGATGGTGAACCAAGATCAATACTCTTGTCAAAGGCATTATGTACCGTTACGTAGGTTTCCAGAATAAAGATAAAATCTAATGAGAGCAGTTCATCACTTTGTAATTACACCTCACTGGTGTAAACATAGCCGTACCCGTGAAACCTTTGGTTTCTGGACTTATGGTTGTTGGGGTTATTTGCTTGTTTGTTCTGTATTTGCCTCTTTTTCTTGTACCTGTAATAGTCAAATATCTCCTATAATGGCTGTAGGTTCCCCTTGGCTTTCAGATGTTCACTAGCAACTTAGCAAGGCTGTTTTGGCTAGAGTCAAATTATTGAAAAATTCACTACCCCTCCTACAGGAACAATTTGCTGCTCTCAAGCCCATGATTTGAGGAGTTTCTCTAAAATCGGTGCTAACAGTATAGTATGGATGTAATTGGCTACAAAGTGCGTGTATTAGGTAATTTCACATTTTGAGCTGGAATTGTCATCTGCATCTACATTTATCGCATACATGATTTTTTCTGGTCCATAATTATTTATTGATTGCATTACCCCTTATTTTAATGTTACTAAAAAAAATCTCCCCATGTGTCACACTGAAGTTGCTGATTTTTATCTATATCTTGTTTTGCACATACATTGCGCACTTCTAATTTCATAAATAGTCTTTGTATACAAATAATATTGTTCCCGTAATATAATATACATCTAAAAGATTTTAAGTTGAGTGATCAGTGTGTTTTTGTTCCCTTTTGCAGGTCGTCCGTACACTCCATATGAGCCTGTGTGGTTCAAGAAAGAGAAGGAGCCATTCACTGGCAATGTTTTCCATATGTATCAAGGACAGTACTGGGCATGCAAAGATAAACAGGATTGGGCTGTGTGCCCTGATATATTCTAGCTGCCATGGTGCTGGATTATTCTTACTTCCTCAGTCTTGCAACTGTTTTCTTCCTTTACTGTAGGGAAGAGCCCTACATTGAATAGCCATCTCCTTGATGGTATAATCGCCATCCAAATTTATCATGTAAATAAATTTGTAATTTAAAGAAAAAAGTGTATTTTATTTCTATCTGTATTTTGTTCTGTCCATTTTAATTGAACCTCACTGTGTTACGTCAGAAGTAGAGCACTTTCCAGAAACATTTTGTAAAGAGTGTGTGTGTGTGTGTGTGTGTGTGTGTGTGTGTGTGTGTGTGTGTGTGTGTGTGTGTGCGCGTGTGTGCGTGCGCACATGTGCGCTAAGGGGGGGGGGTTGGGGGGGGGGGGAATCGCAGCAGAGTGTAAGTATTGTGTTATTACTATGTTATTAATGGAAGGCTGTAGTTAATATTTTTCTTAGGTCAGAATGTACTGGAATTGTGAACTGTTAACCATGTAAAGGCTCAGCAGTAGTAAATTTTCTTCCATGTCCTGGAGGGGAGGGACGGGGACAATGAATGTTCTTCTTCATGGGGTATGGAAGGGGGGCGGGTCAGGGCAGAGATTGCTGTCTTTGTAAATTGTTGGCGTAAGTTTAACTTAAAGAAGACATTTTATTACCTCTGTTAATCATGTGGTGATGACTGTGAAGAAGTGTTTTATGCTTTCTAAGGCAGCTTTGTTGTTGTTGTTGATCTGTTGTAATATTTGATACTCTACTGTATGATTTGGTGCCACTTTTGTACAGAGTTACTTGAATCTGACTTATACTCCATAGTTAGTGTTATTTATGCTGTGGATTGCTTCATACCATTGAGATGTTTATTTTTATAAGTTTTGTTTGTGTGATCTTTGTCATGCTGATATAGTCCCATTCTGTCACACTTATGTTAAAATATTGTGCTAACATCTTTCTATTTAGTATAGATCAGACTTAGCGAGATTGTTCCTTTGTAACAAGAGTTTGGATGTTTTGTAATTCTCAGATATTATTGTCAGGTTCTTTGTTCAACTGGCTTCCATATTTAGAATAATCCAGTAAGCCATTCTGTCTGTTAAAGATTAGTTCTGTACATGTATTTTTATGATGAAGAGTATTTACTGGGAGGGAGATAGATCCTTTCATGGTAAATTTTGTCTGTGGTAATGCAGGTGTTACTACCAACATCATTTTCACTTGAAGTGCGTCTGAAACATAACTTACATGAGACATGTTGTGAATATAGGACAGAAATACTATTGTTGTGTAATGTGCCTTTTATTGTGTAGGCACAATTTATTTTTACAACACAGCTGCATGTAATTTACTACAGACAGTTGCATTCTGCATTGACTCGAAGGACTGAAATAGTTTCAGAGGTGTCCAAATTTTGTTTACAACAAAGCAGTCATTATATTTTTGCTTTTTCAGATGACTCATGTAGGGAGGAAATCTGCTTGGTGCAATTAGCAGTTACATCATGAGGTATATTTTAAGTGCTGTTCATAGGTGAAGAAAAAAGTCACTACCAGTGAAACCATAAAATTTGTGCTTTACTGTAAGATAATTTTGTGTATGTAATTGTCACATATTTATGGCCTCTGTTATAATATGAAAGGTAGTGTTTGTTGTGACATAACTGTACAAATCTGGAAGCTGTGAATGAAATCCCTTAAGAAATGAAAATGATTTTTCTTTATCATTTTTCTGTTTACACAGTTATCCAGACACGTGGGTGAATTGTACGTTATGCCACAAATGCAGTCACTTAAGTGATTTCCTAATTCCTATCATTATGACATAGCAACAACAAAATTGTTGACTTTGTCATTTGGTGTAATAAATAACATTGATTATTATCATAATTTTCTTCTAGCCATTTCTTTTATGCTGTGTACCTTTGAATGTTCTATAAAATTCATTTTGTATTTGACAGATGCTGAGATGCCCTAATTCTTCCTCTTCTTCCACTTCTTCTTCTTGTCACAGTCATCAAAATATAACTTAAAATCTGTTGCTTTTACATCTCTTGTATACTGTCATTTGCCTTTGTGAGCAACGTTCATTCCTCACCAGTGTGCACTTGTCTTTAATATTAGAATCCCATAAGTGAAATGGCTTTCATCTGCGAAACTGCTGGGAAATGTGTAACTTAAACTTAACAGTGATTATCTGTCATGAATAATTTCAGTAATAGTGTTCTGAAGCTTTGGGTAGTAAACAGAACACGGCCACTAGCACTATTTGGTCATATTTGGTATGAAAGAATTGCCCTGCCTGACTCATAATTGATGGGATCTTGAACAGTGTCTGTAAAGATAGAGGTTGATGGTTTCATTATGGTATTCTCATCTTTAAGTGCTTAGAGGACTTCGTCATTTGTACAATACAGAAATAAAATGTTTTAGTCCTGATTCAAAGTTTGCGAGAGAATAGGATAAAGGCACACAAAAGAATATTCTGACCCAACAGAACAGTAATATATATGTATCAATTTGAATTATTAAGTTGTCAGGGCCACTCATTTCTTGAGGTGGTAAGAAAATTACTTAGTGTTTCCGTATGTGAGTTTTACACAGCTTTTGTTTTCAAAAGATTCATTTCTTGCCAACACTGACCATGTCCACCACCTTCCAGAGCCACTTCTCTATAGGTGTGTTTCGTATTAAAACTGGACAGTGGGAAGTACAGGATGGTGTAACAACAATTTATGAAAAGAATAGATTTGCCAGGTGAAGAACTTTATCAGTGAAGAACTGTGAGCAGGGACTCATATAAATTCTGTTCACATTCTTACCCGCGTTAGTGTTAGCAGTAACTTGTATCTGCATTCCATGTAGTGTTAATGCATTTTTTGTAACACACACTCTCCAGAGACATGTCTGCACACTACACCACTTGCAATTCATAAGGTGTGCTGTGGAAACATCCTGTAGTTCCTTCTTGTGATGGATGGAAGTGCGTGAAAGCAATCTGGTGACATACCTTCCCTTGCACTTCTTTCCCACATACAACCCCTCCTCCCTGTTAACCACTGGTAAACAGTTAATCCCTTACTATGGCTATTCTGCACTTAGATGTGTTACAAACATTTAATATTTGTTTTTAATCCACTTCATTTAAAAATAAAAAAGTAATTTTATACCATTAGAATAACATTTCTAACAATCTGCGATTTTTCCAACACCAGAAACATGAAAACTGTTAGTCCTAGAAAAAATAAAAAATAGGACCCTATTTGTTGGAAATTTAATTTAATTCAATTTTGTACTGGGAAACATTTTCACTAGAAACCATCATTTTAAAGTTATTTGAGAAAAAACATAAAGTGACGTTTAAACTAACCTCCACCCCAATACTCACCCTCCACCTTTCAGGACTTTGTGTATTATTTAGATCACTCTCCTCTAGCACTGTGCAAAAATTTGTGACTGTGCGATTTTTTCCCCTAATTTTCCTGTATTGACTGGACTTCTGTGGCAAACTCCTAATCCGTAGAGGAGTTCCTTGCAGTAGTTGAGAACTTTTCTCTGTGATGCATTATTTATTTGTACACTGTTTTTTTTCATGGTTTATCATTTAATTTTTGGTTTATATATTTTCTTATCAGCATTCTTTAAACAATGTACTGACTCATGCCATTGCCAATTAGCATTGGTTTGTGTGGCCCCATGGAACATGATAAATAAATAACTATTAATTAGTCCTCAAATATAGAAAATAGCAGAAATGCTTGCAAATATGAAATTTAATTCTTTTATGGAATACAGAAAAGAAATAATTTTTTGAAGTTCTTGATTAATTCTATTAGTACAGTAAGTCTCCATAAATATATACTTGTTTTACTTTCCATGTGGTTTAGTGCTTGATACAGTTTCAGTAGATAACATGTCGTAAGTGTCAGACGTGTAACTGCTCAGTATTGGTGGCTGCAGTGGATGTGTAAAGTGTAGTGTCTTCAAGTTGTTGTTGTTGGTCGTGGTGGTGGTGGTGGTGGTGGTGGTGGTGGTGGTGGTGGTATGGGGATGGGGGAGGGGGGGGGGGGAGAAAAGTAAAAGATAAGGTTTTGATTCCAACACAACCTTCTACTCTCTAATAAAATAAAGGATGGATAGTGAGGTTATAATAACCATCCTGTATGTAGATCAGTATCTATATTGTCATGGGGTCCCACTCCACAAGGGACTGGGTAAATGACTGGTGGAAGTCAGGAATTTGACTCTCTCTCTCTCTCTCTCTCTCTCTCTCTCTCCCTCCTCCTCCTCCTCCTCCTCCTCTTGCTGTCCTAAAATAGACAAGCTGTTTTTCAGCGACCAACATCTGAACAGACTACCTCCAAATCAAGCCTAACTGCAAAATATGTGTCACCAGCCTCCATTATAAAGACAGATTACAATCTGAGCTAGCTGGCATTGATCTCTGTAAATTATTTTCTGATAACAGCAACAGTTGATCTGGATGGTTTTGCGTGTCATCTCCAATTAAGACACGGAGTATTCATAAATCTGTTTCCAATTATCTGACGTGATCAGATGTACTTTGATCTTGTTACTTGTCCATGTTGTACACGTGTGTCGTTTAGGTGGGCAGAGTGCCATGCTGAGGACAATATGTTTTATTTTGCATTTAAATTTTGTGACTTTTTGTGTGTAGTTTTATCAATCCTACAGTGAAATTTTTGTTTTACTGACAATGGTACTACCTTGGTAAAGGTTGCTATTTAACCACATAACTTTACTGTCATGCGCAAGTTATTCTGATCTTGCGGTGGACATCTAAATCAGCTGAACAGGTAAAAAGCCCTTTTTTTATTAAACATTTTGTAATTACTGATAGAAATGCAGGTTGTTTGTATATTCAGCTTGTAAACTTCCAGTACTTACAGAGGAGATTAAGTACACAATATTTTGAGTAGGAGTGTATGTTCAAAAATATACTCTTTCCATCAAACAACCAATTCAAACCAGATGTTTAACTTCTCCATTTCTGTTAAAGGACTTTAATTACTGTGACAAAGAGTATCATAACAACCAAACTCAATAAGGTAACAATTCCAGATCTAAATTAACAAACATATACATTTATCAATTTAACATGTTTGGCTGTAGTAAAACAAAAAAAAGTGTACATTATTCCAAAGAAACAAGTGCACCATGGTTACTGTACACTGAAACAGCAGCTTGATACGGTAACTACCAATGTTGATACTTACACTGCACTTAGAAATTGTGTTTTCATACACTCATCACATAAGGTGTCATGGTTGGGCAGCAACCAGAATTCATGCAAGCATATTACCCTCTCTTTCTTGCAAATCACTCCCTTCATACAAACACCCTGCACCCAAGAAGTCAACAGAGTTAAATCCAGTGACTGTGTGGGCCATGCAGTTGAACCGGGCAGATATTTTAGACTTAATAAGCCACTTACGGAATGAATAACCTGTTGTTATGCAATAACCAACCAGCATACGTAAAGTGTGTTAACTGTAGGTTGGCTGATTGCAGAAGGGAGATTGGGGATCAGAGAAAGCAAACCTGGACCCCACATAGACCACCATGGAGTGAGAAGCTGTGCAGAGGGGAAAAAGCCATGCAGTCCCAGCACAATAACCTGTGCTTTATGCTTTCGCAAAAGTTGGGGTCACACATGGAAGTAATAATTGGTTAAATGTTTGTAAATGAAACTGAAATTACCTTGTATAGACTTATTACAGGGAAAGGAAACAATGTGAAGTATAGTGAAGTGCAACAAAGAAATGCAGCAAACTATGTCTACCTCACACACTACTATCAATTAGCTGTATGTCAGCTGCAAACAAGAACAAATGACTACTGGCCAAAGCCTTTTGACTTCTACTAATTTATGACTATGCAGCTGATTGACCAACTTAAAGTTAACACACCGTACAAATGTTAGGAGTTCTGACTACCCTACTGAATACCATCAGAGGTAAATCTAGGACATTGTAGAAGTGAATGAGTTAACCACCTGATTTAAAATAGTGGTAGATTGGAAGAAGTACATTTCTGGTTTATTTGAAATTGTGTGTAACCAGAACTTCCAGATGCTCTGTAATTTATTGGCATTCAGTTGGAATTTAATATTGAGTCTTGGAAGCACTTAACTGCTACATACGCAAATGTTTTCTGCTCTTGTCTTTATTTCCTAATTCTGACTCACCTGTTATGTATGAATGTGTCAACCAGTCTGTGAAGTATTTTGTTTTTAGTAAATTAGAAATTTTTGTTTAGCTGTCACTATGCCACATGCTTTTGCGGAAAACTTTATTCTAATAAACTATTTTTGTTTCATTACACTTAACAAAAATACAACAATAGAAATTTTTTTTGTACGACCTTTAGTGTACACAAATTATTGCTAATCATTTAGTGTAAGATCTAGAGAGTAATAGGAGCTGTGAAACAGATTTTACGTGTTACAGAAAGCAGATCATTAATAAAGTTAGGTTGTACTGTGACTGACAGAACTTCTATTGTCTTTCATGCAATCCTAGAAAGCTTAAGATTTTACCGCAGTTAAACATACATTACACTTTCGAAGTGGATGTTCCAAATGTATTGAATAACTTTCTTTAAATTTTTTCACTTATGTGGCCATAGCGTCTGTAGCAACTACAGAACAAAAATGCCCTCAAGAACTTTCTTTTAAATTATGTTTCACATTATATGATTATTTTGCTGTGAAGTATCCTTTGCAATTACTGTTCATTAACAACAATTTTCGTAGTTCCTAATACTAATTTGCCCAATGTTTTCTTCAACCAAACTTCCATCACTTTTTCCCCATATAAAACGGTAGTTACCAGTATCCGTTGTTTATTGTTGCATGTGATTTCTTTCATATAAAGCATTCATTTTTCAAGTAGATATTAGAGAATATATTTTAGTCTGGCACATAATCTATGTGAGATTCCTTATGATTCAAATCTGGCCTTTGCAAGTTTTAAATCATAATTACTTTGTATGGTACTTAATTATATGATTCAGAATTTGATGTGCCAAAAACTTAGCTTTGTGACTAATTATTGAATTCCTTAGACATACATAACTGTTGGCATTATTCGAAAGATTTATTTGATCACCTGTTATCTTAATCTTTCACAGTAACAGGTTTTCTATTTCTCTTTTTTTGCCCCCCCTCACCCCTCCTCTCAATCTTTGAAAGGGTGTAGTATGTTGTACGTAAGGTCTCCTTTTTTATGTGCCATACACATTACATTTACAGTAAATATTGTATTTGCAGTAAAATATTTATAGCTTAAAAAGTAGCTCTCACATTTTGTGTATATCTGTGTGCTTAGAATTTATGGTGCTCCACTCTATGTAGCATCTGTGTTGCAGTTGTCCATCCTACATTGTGTGCATTGTGCTGCTGCATTAATATATGTTAATACACACTACCAGAGGAGCAGTGAATAACTGTAACCACCCATCAGTTATGTACTATAGAAGTAGCATTTATGATATTTGCACAGAGATAAGTAAATACAGAAATGACAAATTTGTTTTATCATATAAGTGTCTTAAAAGCTGTAGATGCAATATTCTTTGTATCTGTAAATTTATTTCAATTGCACATTATGCTACCGAATTTATATCACTACCAACTTCTAGGTTATCTGCAAGTCAACTTGCATGCAGTAGAACGACGATTCAGATACACGTCCTGCCATCCTTAAGGCTTCTACTGGTTTTACAGCTTATACCACAATTTGTTATATTAAACAATACAAACTTGTGTATACACTGAAGTTGGGTAGACTGGTTTCCACATCACTGTGCCCTTAACTGAAATAGTATCGGGCTGTAGACCATGCTCCATTGAATTTAAGTGACAATAGTATCAGTTTTTTTTAATTATACTGTCAGCTGTTAATGTCTGTTAAAAAGTGATCTAACTGCATAACTTTGGTAGTGTTTCTATTTTCTGAACCACTTAATCATTTGCAATTTCTTTTTCATCGAGTACTTGGTGCCAAGGTGAAATGTGTATTGTGTGCAGATGTAATTTTAGTGGATAATGTAGAATCTGTAAGAGTGGTCTCCAAATTTTCAGACAAACATTTGATAAAACAATGTAGAACAGAAATTATTAAATTTATAATTTCACATGTATTATGCATTTTTGCACTTTTTTTAAGGAGTGCGTGGTGGACTTCAGTGTTTAGTTTGTTTTTCATATATTATTCTCCATTAATGAATGCCAGTAAACCTTCGTTTACAGTGCAATCTTTGCAGTTCAAAACTTCTATCACAATACCATCTCACCTTTCTAACATATGATCAATTTATGATATTTCATCGTGTTACTGTGCAATTTATATCTACATTTTTTTTAAATTGTCAAATAGTTAAAAGGTGTTGTATAATTAGGCATTAAAAATCAGTTTCATATAAAAATCAAACAAAGTTTGCGTCCTGTAGACATTTTTAAATTCTCAAAGCTTTACATTATCATTTGTAGGAGTTTCCCCTGTGCCAGTTACAAAGGTTTCCTCAAGAGTTTTGACCTCTTGCTAAGCAAAGTCAGTTGACAGCACATGTCAGCTAGAGATAAGTATACACAGCCGTGAGGTAGGGATGTGTTGATGACTAGTGTTCCTAAGTGAATGTGATTAATTTTAGAGACAGGCTGTAGCTTTTCCCACTCCATGTTCCTGGTATAGCCTTACACATTAACTGTGTATCTGTTATTGATTAATTTTACATTTTGCTTTACAATTGTTTAGGATGTCATTGGTGTAATATTCTTTCCTAATACATCATAGTAAAACCGAGCGAGGTGGCGCAGTGGTTAGCACGCTGGACTCGCATTCGGGAGGACGACGGTTCAATCCTGTGTCTGGCTATCTTGATTTAGGTTTTCCGTGATTTCCCTAAAATCGCTCCAGGCAAATGCTGGGATGGTTCCTTTGAAAGGGCACGGCCGACTTCCTTCCCCATCCTTCCCTAATCCGATGAGATTGATGACCTCGCAGTTTGGTCTCTTCCCCGAAACAACCCAACCCAACATCATAGTAAACATTTTCCAACTATTTAGATGATATCTTGTCCTACATAAAAGTTTGTTCCTCAGCTGTTTGGTCATTTCTTTAGTTTTAGGTAAATGTATGTACTGAAACTGCATTCCAAGTAATGTATTTTGTTTATAAGCTGTATGTTTCTATGAAAGTTACTAACTCAAACTGCAGTTTTCAGCTGCTCTTGCCATTTAAAAGCTTATGAAAAATACAATGAAACTTCTTTCGAGCAAAGCTCCGTGTTTTAAAATATTGCAACCAAAACATTTATCTACTAAAAACGTGTGTCAGAGGTATGTAACCCCATGAAGCTTCATATGTCCCCTCATCTTTCCCATCTGTTGTCAGCTTTCATTTGGAACACCAATTCTTTATGATTGCCTTTGGAAGCTTAGTTTATATCTTCTGTAAATGTGTTGATTGCTTTTTCTCCAGCATTAATATACACTATTTCTGGAGCAATTTATAAAGTTCTCTTTCTCAGTATCAACATAGTTCTAGACTGCAACATTAAATAATTACGAAATTTGTTTCAAGCAGTCTTTCACTTATCTGTTGGATATTTAAGATTTTGGAATACATTGTACCTCAGTGCAGATGATAATACCCCAATGCTTCTTAATTTTATATAAGTTTCTTCTTTATTACATAAGGAGACTTCAAAAAGTAAGTTCCTCACTATTATGTGAGGCCGAGCAAATTTTACTGAATGGTGCTCTACACTTCAAAACTGACAGATAAATGACGCTGCTTTGTGACAGTCAGCAATTGTCAAAATGTCCCACCAGTCAGTAGTGTGTTATGCAGAAGACATGACACTGTTCAATACAGATCATGACATGACAGAACTACATCAGGCAACACAAGAAAAATTAGAACTAACAATGAATTGGTTTTCTTCTAATAAACTCCTATGTAATCCTGATAAAAGAGTGGAATTAATTCTGGGTTTTGCTACAGCTGTGGAAAATAAATCAGTAAAATTATTAGGGTTTTACAGTCATTCCAAATTAAACTGGGAGGAACATATTAGCCATGTCTGTAAGAGTATAGCAAGAGTATGCTATTTCGGGAGAAAACTGACAGATGCAGTTGCTGGTGAGTATCTGAAGGTGGCATATTTCGGCCTGTTCCATACACGCACATTTCCTATGGCATACTACTATGGAGACTTTCTTCCCATTTCTAGGAATACTACCCTCCTTTCTTTATCAAGCTCCAGGTATTAACTGTTGTTAATCTTTACATCTAATCTATGTTGCTTCATCTCAAAGGCAACTTAAATGAACTCGACTCCAGAAGGACTATACACCCTCACAATACAAGGCAAACCGAGCCTTGACACACTGAGACACCGACTCACAAAGACTGCAAACTCTCATAAAATAACATGCTTACAACTTTTTAATAAACTTACATTTCTAAAAGATGTGGAATTAAATTTTGAAAATTTATTATATAAATTATTGTTAATTGTATATTTAATGTTCAAACCTATTAGACAGAAAGTATTCAGTGGTGAATAAACTGAATACTGAAATCAGTTCCTCAATGACAGGAAAATGTTCTTTGGTCGTGGAGCCATTCAAGAATTGCATCTTTGGTAAATCTTGCAACCCAGATATCCCTTCAGCTTGCTGAAAAGATGGAAATTGCATGGCGCGAGATCTTCCTTCATTCACTCATTCTTTCCTTCCTAATAAGCTTCATCCATGTCTCTGCAGCCATGGTGAAATTGTTGGCACCATTTCACTGCAGCTGGATCCCCAGAATTTTACTGTGAATCTGCAGTTTAGATGCTTTGCTCGCGAGAATTGTACTGTCCCGTGTACTTCAACTTGGGACTTGGTATCCGTAGCACAGCAGAACTCTGCAGGGAAACCTGCAACATGTACTTCCTTCTGATTATGCTCCTCTCTTGTGCAGTGATCTCAGCGCGCGTTTGTATTTGTGTGTGTGTGTGTGTGTGTGTGTGTGTGTGTGTGTGTGTGTGTAACTTACTTTTTGAAGTCCTTAGCTATCAAAGTTAAAATCTCTTTATCTTATATGGTTTGACTACTAACGATTCTGAAATGTTAGTGGGCATATTTAAATTTAGCATAATAGTAGTTTAACAGTTCAAACGTATGCATTTGAAACTTTGTACTTCAGTTCATTTTCACTCCATTCTCTTTTACTGGCCAAAGTTCTTAAATGCCATTTTAAAATCTTCTCATGTATTTCATCCCCAGAAATATTTTTGGGAATAAGGCCACAAACATACCAGTTTTCTGTTGCATAGTTTAAGGAATATCCACTTCTGCTTCACAGTGTTCTCTATTTTGTAGTATCTTGATTCTTTTTTATTTAGTGAAATGAAAGAATGGTAGGGTTCTTATTCTTTACTTGCATTTTGTGTCACCATATTTGTATTGTTATGAATGATCATAGTGACAAGTGCCCATGTCTTTCAATATGTACCTGCCCTACAAATAAATGTCTTATCATTGTTTCAAGCAATTGAAACTCCAAGTTGGAATATCACAATATTAGGAAAAGGACAGATTGCTAACCACTGTAAAAATGACATGTGAAATTTGCAGACAGGCACAATGAAAAACTGTTTCACATTTAGCTTTTGGCCAAAGCCTTCTTCAGATAAAACACACACACACACACACACACACACACACAAAGCAAGCACACCTCCAGTATATATTAAAACCATCTCTGGAATCGAACTAAATGTGTGACAGCCTTTCGTTGTGCCTGTTTGCAACTGAACATGTCATCTTTACATTAGTAATCTATCATATTCCTAGCATTGCTGTAGTTGTTTCTGTTCTAAAGAGAGGGCTCAATATACGTCTTTTATTTCAATTTACCCTCTCTTTCTTCCTGCCAAACAAATACCTTGCAGAGCCTTTATTCACTGCATTTCCTCTTTTTTTCGCTGAATTGCCTTTTCTCTCCTCTGCATCTCAACTTTTTATCCACAAGATTTCAATGAATTTCATATTTTCTAGTTCTTGGTAAATAACTTCCATTTCAGTCTTTCTAGGAGGAGCCTATCTTAGTTTTATCAGTTTTGAATTTTATTATTATATAAGGGGTGGAGGCCCTCCATATGCACACTGATGTGATGACAATTTCAAAAGATCTCCAGTCACCTCTGTATTTGTTAGTTACCAGTCACTTTACGGAATGTGGGGCTGTAATGTTATCCATATGACTAGGTAGGATTGTCCACTAATATGGGTGCATCAAGGAGACAGATAGTGAATGAAAAGAGAATGATGTGTAGCAGTTTCAAGTGCAGAGGGAAAACGTGCCAAGGCAAGCACCAAGGGGGGAAACCCTCTGTGATATTCTGATTGGGTAGTAAGAGCTGTAGTGGTTTTCTTGCTATCTGCAATAGATCATCCAAGGGTGAGGTGGTTGTTCGTTTTGGGTATCGTGCAGTGCTTGGTACCGTTGTAGCAGCTTAGGTTGCCATAGAGTGTGTCAGTCCTATCGAGAAGGGCTACTGTTAGGCTGGGCACCTAAAAGTCTCCTTGGCCAGCTGCAATGTCTGTACCTGCAACAAGCCAAGATATGATGCAGTTTTAAAAGCTGACTTCAGTGTTTTTTTATGCCTGATGATGAAGTCTGTACACAACCATGCAGATGACACTCATTTTAGTTTCTCTATCATTTTCACACCATGAAGGGACCCTCTTTTCACTGCCCTTATTTGCGCAAGATGCTATTAGAACTCCTGTGCCCTTCCCGTTATTTCCCTGTTACAGTTGGTTATCTTTTCTTCCTAATTGATCTCCATCTTCCTCATTGCCAAAGTTGAATTTTTTTAAAGTACATGACCAGTAATATTCATAACCCGCTTTGTAGCCCGTTTGCCTTAAGCATTTCCTCTTCTATTACTATCATTTTGTATTGTTGTTGTTCTAATTTCTACGTTCTTCTGTCTTGCTATATTGGTACCCAAATCCATCATTTATTTTGAAAATTTAGCGTCTACATAACCTGCAAACATTCTTGGTCAGATGTTCATTCATTCTGATAAATGTTCTACAATGCTAAATTGTGTGATTATTTTCCTCCTCTCTCAACTTGTATTTAGCGCTCAGCATTTAAAGTTCTGAATAACTTATTTTAAAGCACTTATGTATGATGTAGTGCTGGCAACAGTATGTGTAGGGAGGCATAATCATTTACATAAGATATGAAATACTTTGCAGAGAGACAACTTGGTCACTTTATTTTTTTTGTGTACATGCATTGTTATGTATCACCTTAACAATCTGTTAAAATGAGAACCTTTATATTTTTTGATCCTGAGTCATTTCTGTACTGTGTCCTAACCTGATGGTAATCATCCCATGAATTATTAGAAACAACGTAATGGAGTTACTACATGTTATCCAAGGGACAGTAAAAAAATTTACAATGTGCCATTCTGTGAACAAGTGCTCTACTATGCTATGTGAGCTACAGTTGTCATTCACAGCTATTGTGATGTAAAAAGGTAACAATTTTAACCACTTATAGGTTTTCAAAATATTTACAGACTACATTTATTTGTTGGTTTTTTGTATTTATGAAACCATGTTAATAGTGTGTTCAGTCCATTTGACAGAACTTTTATTTATTGTAAAATATTGTACAGAATAGTTTAACTTCACTGTTGGCTCAGATTGTGGAGATGCACAGTACACGTGTAGATTATATAAGAATAATTAGGCACGCATATCGTGTTAAATAATAGCTCAGTGTATAAAGAAATGTCTCATTGAAGTGTGTGTAAAAAAATATACATATATTCAGAACAATCACCCTCTGTTAAAGAAGTATCTCACTCTTAATGCTTTGAGTGAAAAAGAGTTTAGTTGTTACTGAAACGCTCACTCTAGAACTCGCCCTAAAATGGCATTGTATAGCGTGCTAAGTTCTCAGGCTATTTTTGTTTTCTTGTAAACAGTATATATATATGAAGGTTTTTGTTTTATCTTCATCCATGTCTTTCATGTTTTCTGCATATTATGTGCTGAAGTTAGTCTACTTAATTTCCATTTTGTTGAAAAACTGTAACAGCTTACATTAAAGTTGTTTTGTATACAATAAGCCTGTCAGCTTTGCAAGCAGTAGGTCCTTTCTAACATACATTTGTTGATGTAGACAACCATTGGGGTTGTTTCTTTCCAGAACTTCATAATAATGCTTATGGTGTTTCCTTCTGTTGCTGTGGAGGGACCTGTGTCAGTGTATAGAAAGAAACTGTATCTTCCTAAAAGAGATGATGATGGTTGTGCTTCATATCATAGTTTTTACCTTAATAATGTAAATAAAGAAAAATTCTAATTTTTAAACTGTTTTAGTTATCTTTTCTGAAAATATGGACTGTGAAATGAGAATCACTGTCATTATAAATCATTATTCAGAATCACTTTCTCACACTAAATCCTTCAAAACTGCACCTCCCAGTTTTAAAGTGGTTATCAAAATGTAATTCATATCCCAGGTTTGTTTAATATATGCATTTCAATGTTGTGTGAAAAACTACTTAGAAAAGAACAATTAGCACTGTTTCTTTCTTTCTTCCTTCCTTCTCTTCCAGTTAAGAATTTTAAGAGCAGGGAGCAGTTTGTATCAATATTACCACACTCTGTGTGTTAAAACTTCATGGTGACAAAAAAAAACAAAAGATCTAACAGTTAAGTATTCCATGGTTGTGGTTGAAGCTCAGACAGTTCAATTTAACTCCTGTTCTTCAGAATTACTTGAAGTTTCCAAACTTGGTAAATTTTGCATTCTACTGAAACTTTTTCCACCCCCCCCCTCTCCCATACACACACACTCTTTAAGTATTTTTTTAAAAAAATTGTTAGTGAAAGATGTGTATGGAGAAAGAAGAAAGCATAATGGAAGTTCCAGGAAGATTTTAGATGATCTGGGTATGGAGACAGACAAGCTGATCTTATTTGTATTAAAGCCTGTATTGATCAAAAATTAGATGCAGAAACTTAGTACCTCTTCTTTCAGTAAGAAAGTATTAAAGAATGTTCAGCCACATATTGACATTTGATTAACATACTTTGTACTGTTTATAGTGCATTACCATCCCAGAAAATGACAGATGCCCATGTTGACAATAACATACGCACCAAACAACTTCAGAATGTGCTGCTCAGTGAGTTAAGACATATTGTTGGAATTCTGCCTTTCAGAAAGCATTTCACATTTTGCATTCCAGGAAACGAATTTGCTGACAAATTATCGAAAGAAGCACCCACAGAATACATCCCGTGATATGGCTACCATAAGCCATAACAACCTGAGAGCAATCTAGGGGACCACCGGTTTGTGGCAAACTTCTCTGCAGGCCTCTCAGAAACATGCTATCATATTATGCTGGCTGTGTATTGCCTACTCCAGTCAGCTGTCTAGTCATCTCACGAAAGTCCATATTCTCGCAGTGAGTACCCTGATAGCTGATCGAAAATGAGCCCTCAACCTGACTATCTCTCCATCCTAGATACTTGCAGATGAAGTGCTTATGAAGTCATATTTTTTCTTAGGGAAAGAAAATTTTATAATAAAATCTAACTCTTCTCAATGTTCAGTATCAGTGATGGATGTGGGACGGGACAGGAGGGTAAGCGCTTCTTGCTGCAGTGTGTGCACCTTGAGTGGCCTCCAGCTACCTTCTACCTCTGCACTCTCATAAACTTTTAAAATTTTTGTGTTTTTTTATTATTTTTTCTGTCACTTTAAGCTAATTGAATCTCTAGTCCACAAAGCCTTCATTTTATCATTCATTTTAGTTGTACTGACTATTATGACCCTTCTTGGTATATCCTTTGGTAGTTGACTATGCTTTTTAGATCCCTGGGTTTTGTTGCACTTTTAACCATCTGACTTAAGCTACTGTCATGCAAATTTCAATCACTACAACAAGATCATAAATCCTGGAGGTGCGTGTTTCGATTCTGTTACGTTGCCACTAGTAGATTTATGTTTGTTTTATGTAGCAGCATATTTGGTTGTTCTTTTGCTATATGCCTTGTATAAAACAGGTCATATTTTTATTTAGTTCATCATCTGCAGCTTACAATGCTTTCCTTGGTCACACGCTGATTGCAAATAAAAACTGAGGCTTAAATGTGAAAACAGTGTTAATCTGACTATTGTTTGAGATATTTTTTCAAACAATATACTGTATTATGAATATTTACTATTTCTGGAAGACATATTGTAATGATGTCTGCTTCTTGCAACACATTTGTTTTGAACATGTTTTTGCCATCCTTCTTGAAAGTGTGCGTACTTTGCTGCTGGTTTTAGTGCTTGATCATCAGCACACTACATCATTGGATACATGATACGCACTGCTATAACTGACTGAGGGGGCTTAGTGATTAGGTCAGTGTACTCGCATTCGGGTGGATGACAGTTTAGTGTCCAACCATCCTGATTCAGATTTCCTGCGATTTCCGTAAATCACTTCAGACAAATGCTGGTATGATTCCTTTGAAAGGGCATGGCCAAGTTCCTTTCCCATCCTTCCCTTATCCAATGGGACCGATGGCTTCGCTGTTTGGTCCCCTCCCGCGAATCAACCAACCAACACTGCTGTGCTGTAAAATTGGACAGCAGTATACCAGAAGTTTGCCAGAAACAGCAAGTAAGTAAGAATTCTGGAGTGCTAAAGTTCAAGTAATGATTATTTATCAATATTTTCGTACGTTGGCCTTATATTGCATTGGCAAAAGGCATCATTGTTATATGCAGCCAATAAACTGTTTAAAAATATCACCTGTGGTATACAAAGCAGGCAGGAGTGACGAAATTTGGTGTTAAGTAATATCAGGGTTGCCACAACTTTTGGAAATGAGGGAATTTCAAATGTATCAGGGAAATTTGGAAAATTTCATTTTTGACTCAGTAGATGAAATGGTTTGTTTACTGAGATGTCGTGCATCGTCGCTGACTGGGCACAGTTGAGTATGTTTGCTGCTTCCCTACTCCCTCGTTCTTACTGCTTCTCCCCTTCCTACCACTCCCCTCAGCTCGCAGTCAGTGCTGCCAGCACTTCTTGCTGCTAGCCTAGCAGCTGCCGATGAGAGGCAGGTAGGTGTGAGGAACGGTAATACAGTTGTGAGAGTGTGACTGTCTTTTCTACGTGCCTGTAAGCGGCTCAGTGATCATCTTTATGGTGAGTTGCTACCTATCTTCATTAGTATTGATTCTCAGAGTATTTGCCGAAGTTATCTGTTGCATGGATTGATCACTGCGGTCTCATTTCATCAACATGCTTTCTGTAACATGTGAATAGCTGGCCACACGAGTGGATTCCTGTGAAAGGCCAAAACCGCAGACCATTTCTGCAGATATCTAACAGATCTGGCCTACCAATCTGAAGCCCAAAATTTCCAACTAATGTGCAGGCCCTGCCTGTCACATCGGGCCTCATTGATCTGTCAGTTCTGTTTGTGTGTGGCATAATGCGGTGGATTTTCATGGTTTATCCATGGACCCAGGTCCAATGTGCTCCTCAGTAAGCCAGAAACCATGGGCGATGGATTTCAGGAATTGCGACTGCCTTGCAGCAAATACTTTTTACAGTGCAGCATTTTATAGACATTTCATTTATTATAGTGCATTTTATGACTTCAGAAGTAGTTTACATATTAGAAACTATTGACAATATTATGAGAAGGAAGGTTGCTACTCACAATATAGTGGAGATGTGGAGTTGCAGTTTGTCAACAATAGATATACATATGCACACAAACACTCACGAAAATGCAACTCACGCACGCGACTGCAATCTCGGGCAACTAAAACCACACTGTGAGCAGCAGCAACGGTGCATGATGAGAGTAACGACTGGGTGGGGGAAAGAAGGCAACTGGGGTGGGGAGGGGGAGGGATAGTGTGGTGGGGATGTCGGACAGTGAAGTGCTGCAGGTTGGGTTGCGGGCAGGGGAGAGATGGGGAGGGGGGAGAAAGTAGCAGAAAAGGAGAGAAATAAATAAATTTTAAAAAAAAAAAAAAGGACTAGGTGTGGAGGTGGAATGATGGCTCTGAAGAGTTGGAATGGGAGCAGGGAAGGGGCCGTATGGGTGAGGACAGCAACTAACGAAGGTTGAGGCCAGAAGGGTTATGGGAACATAGGAGGTATTGCAGGGAAAGTTCCCATACGCGCCATTCAGAAATGCTGGTGTTGGTGGTAAGGATCCAGTCATTGGAACGAAGGATATTATGTTTGACAGCATGTTCAGCAACAGGGTGATCCACTTGTTTCTTGGCTACAGTTTGTTGGTGGCCATTCATGCAGACCGACAGCTTGTTGGTTGTCATGCCTACATAGAATGCAGCACAGTGGTTGCACCTTAGCTTGTAGATCACGACTGGTTTCACAGGTAGCCCTGCCTTTGATGGGATAGGTGGTGGTGGGATGATGTATGGGACAGGTCTTGCATCTAGGTCTATCACAAGGTTATGAGCCATGAGGTAAGGGATTGGGTGCAGGAGTTGTGTAAGGATGGGTGAGTACATTGTGTAGGTTTGGTGGACGGCGGAATACCACTGTGGAAGGGCTGGGAAGGATAGTGGGCAGAACATTTCTCATATCAGGGTATGATGAGAGGTAATCGAAACCCTGGTGGAGAATGTAATTCAGTTTCTCCAGTCTTGGGTGGTTCTGAGTTACAAGGGGGATGCTCCTCTGTGGCCAGACGGTGAAGCCTTGGGAGGTGGTGGGAGACTGGAAAGATAAGGTACGGGAGATTTATTTTTGTACAAGGTTGGGAGGATAATTGCGGCCATCGAAGGCTTCAGTGAGACCATTGGTATAATTTGAGAGGTCACTGCAAATGTGACAACCATGGGTGGCTAGGCTGTACAGAAAGGACTTATTGGTATGGAATGGGTGGCATTTGTCGAAGTGGAGGTATTGCTGGTGGTTAGTAGGTCTGATATGGATGGAGGTACTGTTGTAGCTATCTTTGAGATGGAGGTCAACATCTAGGAAGGTTGGGTTGAGTAGGACCAGGTGAAGCAAATGGGGAAGGTGGTGTTGGGGTTCTGAAAGAATAAGGATAGGGTGTTCTCACCTTTGATTCAGATAGCAAAGATGTCATCAATGAATGGACAGTAAGAAGAAGAAAACTGCGGCAGTCGCTGACAGTTGGTATGCTATGTACTCATATATTACTCGAGAGAAAAGTACTCAATACCTGTAAAATAATTGACATAACACAATGGATAATAACCGACAATAATGAACATACTAGAACCAACATTTTATTGGCAGTCACCTATAGTTTTGGTTTACACAACTCCCTGTCTTATACACTTCTTTCAAAAGGCCTATTTTTTCTGAGGTTATTTCTGAAATGAAATGTTTAGATTATGAATACAACACTGAAGATCACAGTTCTTCCCAGGACTTAACAATGAGGCTATCAGCGCCCATACAAAATCAGCTGAAATGAACATGGTTAAAATTAAGAAAATGCGAGAAAAGAGGTAAAAATCGAGATAAAATCCCTCTCATTTTCACCAGTCTTGGTTTAAATTTGTGAAAGAAGGTTGCATACATGGAAAATATGTGGAGACACTTGAAAGTTTCACATACATTATACACAGTGAGTCAGGTAATACGCAGCATGTACGGTTCAGTATACGCGAACGTGGTTATCGACAAATGTTAGTGCACATAAATATGTCGTATGTTTAATTCTCTTAAATCTTGTATCCACTGAGACAATGCAAGGTGATTTTTTGAATAATATTATGAAAAGGACAGCTGCTACTCACCATATAGCAGAGATGCTGAGACTCAGATAGGCACAACAAAAAGGCCGTCACAAAATGAGCTTTTGGCCAGCAAGACCTTTGTTAAAAGTACGCAACAAACAAACAAACACACACACTCACATACACATTGCCACAGTCTCTGGCGGCTGAAGCCAGACTACGAGCAGCAGCACATGATAAGAGAGGCAACTGGGTGGGGGTAGGAGGAGGCTGGGGTGGGGAGGGGGAGGGGTTGTTTGATTCTTTTTTTAATGGCATTTGGAAGAGCATGATGAAACAATTACAGTAACATAATACATGTTGATGTTTAAATGTTCCACAAAATAATCAGAGAAGTATGCTTGAATTAAAAGGCAAGGTGGGTGGAATCACCTATTACTGTTTGCACTCATGTGGGCTCTCATCTCAGTGGCTCCAGATCCCCTCCCCAAGCATTTGTATGGTACTCACCTCTCTTTCTAATTTCTCTCTATGGCTCTCACTGCCAGTATTTCCACACATCTCTCTTTCTCTTCTACTGCCACACTCCTCTCTCTTCTACTGTCACTGTCTCTCTGCTAATCTCTTTCAGCAAAAAATAAAGCAAAGAAGGCAAAAATGAGGATTGAGGCAACTGGTTCCCCGCTTTTCTGTCCAAGGAGCGTATTCGCCTCTTGTTCCAACAGGAGCATTTTTCAACTGCTTCCCTTCTGTTCCCCGTTACATCAGGGTGTACTGCTTATATAAAATGAATTCTGTAGTTTAGCAAAGTTTTGACAGTTTGTTTATATAGTTTGACATGTTTACATACTTTGACACACACACATAAACAACAAATGACTAGACATAATATAATGTTAACACACAATCTTCTTCCATCCACTGCTACTTCATTTTACTCTTCTTTACTTTAAAATGCAGAACATTTTTGCACTACATTTACAGTACACAAAAAAAAGGCTGTGTTTGTTTTGCAAGTACAAAAAATTTCATACAGCAAAACAGGTTTTTGTAAGGTGCTTATGCTGCCAGTTGGCTTCATTGAATACTTTGTAAGAATACTGTATAAGTGTGAATTGCCCTTTATACAGAGACAGTTTGTCATAAAGTTTTATTGGTGAAAAAATGGTGATAAAAACCAAAGTTTGGTGACCTCAGCACCCTTCTCATGACCTCAGAACCCTTGCCACGTCTAGTAAAATTTATTCATTGAACGGGATATTAATGTGCATAATGTTGGTTAAGTTTGATAACTTCGAACCTCCTGGATCTTGGTAATAGATAATATCACATCTTGGTAATAGATAATGATATCACAATAAAGTTTAAAGTTCCCCTAAGAACGTTGTCTGAATAATATATGGTAAAAATTCCGATGATCTTCCGTGAATATAAATGATACAAGTGGCCATCCCCACAATTGGTACTTTTTGTACCCAAAAAATAATGATTTTCTGGGGTTTTGTGAGGAACCGTCCATGAACAAATGGTGCTTTTGCAAGCTGTCTAAGGCCCACGACCACACCTAATGCAAAAGGACCAACTGATTTCCTCACTTTGATTGGACTAGAGGAAGTGTGTAATGTTTAAATTTTGACCCGGTGCTGTAGGATAACTACAGTATGCCCACAGATATGCCCAATAGATATATGGGGTTATTACAAATGATTGAAGTGATTTCACAGCTCTACAATAACTTTATTATTTGAGATATTTTCACAATGCTTTGCACACACATACAAAAACTCAAAAAGTTTTTTAGGCATTCACAAATGTTCGATATGTGCCCCTTTAGTGGTTCGGCAGACATCAAGCCGATAATCAAGTTCCTCCCACACTTGGCGCAGCATGTCCCCATCAATGAGTTCGAAAGCATCGTTGATGCGAGCTTGCAGTTCTGGCACATTTCTTGGTAGAGGAGGTTTAAACACTGAATCTTTCACATAACCCCACAGAAAGAAATCGCGTGGGGTTAAGTCAGGAGAGTGTGGAGGCCATGACATGAAATGCTGATCATGATCTCCACCACGACCAATCCATCGGTTTTCCAATCTCCTGTTTAAGAAATGCCGAACATCATGATGGAAGTAAGGTGGAGCACCATCCTGTTGAAAGATGAAGTCGGCGCTGTCGGTCTCCAGTTGTGGCATGAGCCAATTTTCCAGCATGTCCAGATACACGTCTCCTGTAACGTTTTTTTCGCAGAAGAAAAAGGGGCCGTAAACTTTAAACCGTGAGATTGCACAAAACACGTTAACTTTTGGTGAACTGCGAATTTTCTGCACGAATGCGTGAGGATTCTCTACCGCCCAGATTCGCACATTGTGTCTGTTCACTTCACCATTAAGAAAAAATGTTGCTTCATCACTGAAAACAAGTTTCGCACTGAACGCATCCTCTTCCACGAGCTGTTGCAACCGCGCCGAAAATTCAAAGCATTTGACTGTCATCGGGTGTCAGGACTTCTAGCAATTGTAAACGGTAAGGCTTCTGCTTTAGCCTTTTCCGTAAGATTTTCCAAACCGTCGGCTGTGGTACGTTTAGCTCCATGCTTGCTTTATTCATCGACTTCCGCGGGCTACGCGTGAAACTTGCCCGCATGCGTTCAACCGTTTCTTCGCTCACTGCAGGCCGACCCGTTTATTTCCCCTTACAGAGGCATCCGGAAGCTTTAAACTGCGCATACCATCGCCGAATTGAGTTAGCAGTTGGTGGATCTTTGTTGAACTTCGTCCTGAAGTGTCGTTGCACTGTTATGACTGACTGATGTGAGTGCATTTCAAGCACGACATACCCTTTCTCGGCTCCTGTCGCCATTTTGTCTCACTGCGCTCTCGAGCGCTCTGGCGGCAGAAACCTGAAATGCGGCTTCAGCCGAACAAAACTTTATGAGTTTTTCTACGTATCTGTCGTGTGTCGTGACCATATGTCAATGAATGGAGCTACAGTGAATTTATGAAATCGCTTCAATCTTCTGTAATAGCCCTGTACATGTGGTCCGTAGGCCAAGGGCTATCCAAAACACTTGTCCTCTTATGACTTTGATCAGTAGAACCTAAGATGACCCTCTGAAAAATTGCACTTTTATGTGCAGCTTTTTGGAATGTACTGTTGCAGTGCACTGTCGTGTGGACCTATTACACACTTGCAATGACGGTGTAAATTGCAATTTTATATGCTATGATCTTACAGCAGTTCACATTTTACGTTATAAAAGGCTGGCAATTAATTCTTGTCCATATCCTACAATGATATGGGATGTACATTTTTTATTTGAAACCAGAATTTAAAAATATTCCAAATAAGTTGATGTAAGATGACTCAATGCTGTGGCTGGAATATAGTAAAAGCTTGTGACATTCCACTTTCTTGATTTAGAGTTGGAGATGGAAAAATGTCAGATGCCAGAAATACAATTACATTAATAAATGTTTCTGCACCTTAAAGTGACTAATACGCAAGACATTCCTTTTGAAATTTTGGCTTTCGTATTCCTGGGAGAGTGCCCACAAGCTGCAAATAATTACATGCTTTATACCAGCCCTATCTCAAGTAGCAAAGAACTGTTATAACCCTTAGGAACAACATTTATTTTTCAAATTTAATATAATGAATATGTATAAATAATATAATATGATGGTGAGTCAAATGAAAACCTTAAATTTGTAATAACAAATCGAAATTTTGCACCGTTATCCTGCACATTGGTAAGCATGCTACAAACAGTGTGCAGACTGGCCTGTAGGTGGTAGCATAGTGCAGATGCACACTTACAGTGATGCATGTTTGTCACAGCAGCAAGTCTACGAATGGCGTAGGAAGTTCGCATATGTTGTGACTTCAGTGGAAGATGCTCCTTGTCCAGGTCAGGCACAACGAGTTGTGACTCCACAGAACATTGCAGCAGTTGAAGCCACAGTGAAGGAAAACCGCTGAGTGACACTGAATTACATTGCAGCATGTTTACACATTAGTCATGGGTCAGCACACCACATTTTGCATGATGTGTTCCAGTTTCACAAAGAGTCTGCAAGATGGGTACCACGGCAGTTGACTCCTGAAATGAGAGGGCGATGTGTTGATGCTTGTGAAGAACTACTTCGGCACTTTGAACGAGAAGGTGATGGCTTCCTTGCAAGAATCGTTACTGGGGATGAAACCTGGTTTCACATCCACCAACTGGAAATGAAGAGAGTGAGCAAGGAATGGCACCATTCCTCATCACCAAAACCAAAGAAGTTTCGAACAGAACCATCAGCAGGGAAGGTTATGCTGGCACTCTTTTGGGACGAAAAAGGCGTTATTTTGGATCATTACATGCCTAGAGAGACCACTGTCACCAGTGCATCATACACAGATCTAAAAAATCACCTGCGGCCTGCAATCAAATCAAAGCGACATGGATTGCTGTCAGCAGGTGTCTGTTTGCAACATGACAGTGCAAGGCTCCACACTGCCCGTACGACAGTTGCAACAATCACAGACCTTTTGAGTGTCTTCCTCATCCACCATACTCACCAGACCTTGCCCCAAGTGATTTCCATATGTTTGGACCACTCAGACACAATGAGAGGAAAGAAGTTCTGTTCTGATGAAGAGGGCCACACGGTGCATGAGTGGTTGCGCAGACTACTAAAAGAATTTTTTTCTAGAGGAATTTACGCACTTTGTAGGTGCTGGAGGACTTGCATTGAGCGTGGGGGAGATTATGTTGAAAAGTGATACAGGTTTGTACCACTTCTGCACAATAAATAATATTTAAAAAAAAATATTTCAGGTTTTCATTTGACTCACCCTCATAAATATAATGAAATTGAGGCCAATTGGATCAGTGCTTCAGTCAACATTTTCCTGGATCATTTTAAACTCTTTTGTCTCCATTCTATTTTTCTACTTTAAGTGAAAGAAAAATGCACAGATTCAGCATAGCTTTGAACAGTATAAGGGAGGTAAATAAATTATTATAAATTGATGCAGATGTGGATCTTCATCCGGTTCAAATCACTTTATATGATAAGTGTGTGTCATTGATTTTGTTCTCCTCCTCCCCACCACTTGGCGGACCACAAACACCAAGCAGTTGTAATGCTTTTATTGTAACACTGATACCTGCAGTATCTCTAAGAACATACACATTCATAAATTTTGCCTAGAACAGCTTATGGAAGCATGTGCAACAGAAGTAGAATTTCACAAAAAAATACTTCATAATAATAAGTGTATATCGAATACCTGCAGGTAACTTTAATCTGCTCGTAAACCACCCTGAAGCTGTACTGGCCCATTTAACAACCAAAAACAAATAGTGGTTGCTGGTGACTTCAATGTAGATTTCCTTAAAGACTTTCCCAATAAGAACTTATTTGAGTTAATAACACTATCATTCAACTTAATTCCCACAGTAAAGTTCCCAACTAGGGTAGCCAATTGCTCAGCCATTGATAATATCTTCATAGAAAAGTCCAATGAACAAAATTATATTACAAAACCAATAGTCAATGGCCTCTTAGACCATGACATGCAGTTCCTTCTGTTAAATGTTAATACTGAACAGGATATAAAATCTGTTAAATCTGAACTCAAGAGGGTAATCAATAAGCCAAAAATTGATTATTTTAGGATACTCCTCAGACAATCACTGGAGTGATGTTTACAGTGCTCATGAAATGAAAGAAAAATAAAACACTTTTGCTAATTAAGTGCTTACCTTATTTGAACACTGTTTTCCCCCAAAACTCACCAAGATTAGAGCCAAGTCTACAAAGAAGCTATGGATTACACAAGGAATAGAGGTATCTTGTAAAAAAAAAAAAGAAAACTGTACCTGTCAATCCGAAACAGTTCCGATGCTGATGCTATAGCACACTACAAGAAATACTACAAAATATTAAAGTCAGTAATATGGACATCAAAGCAAATATATTACAAGGAAAAGATAGTCATATCAGATAACAAAATAAACAATATGGGATATAGTGAAGGAGGAGACTGGTAGAACCAGACATGAAGCAGAGCAAATAGCATTAAGAGTAAATAATACATTGGTGACAGATGTGTATAGTGTTGCAGAACTTTTTAACACATATTTTATAACTGTTACTGAAAAGATGGGGTTGTCAGGTTCTGTAGATGCTGCCACGGGATACCTCAGACCAGACACTTCAAGTAACTTTCATTACATGAATTTGACCCTCACTACCCTAGCAAAGTAACGTCCATCATAAAATCTTTAAAATCAAAAACATCTAGTGGTATCAAAAAAGTCAATTAAGGAATGTGATTCTGAGTTAAGCAACATATTAAGCTATCTGTGTAACCAGTCATTTATCAGTGGAATATTTCCTGAATGGTTGAAATATGCTGAAGTCAAGCCACCGTTTAAGAACATAGATACAGAATTGGCATCAAATTTCTGTCCAATTTCACTTTTGCCAGCATGCTCAAAAATTTTAGAAAAGGTAATGTACAATTTATTGACTTTACAACTATCTTATCACAAATAACATACTGCCAAAGTTGCAGTTTGGATTTCTAAGGGGTTCTGATACTGAGAAGGCTATCTACACTTACAGTGAAAATGTACTTAATTCATTAGACAAGAAATTGCAGGCAACTGGTATATTTTGTGATCTGTCAAAGGCATTTGACTCTGTAAATCACAATATCCTTTTAAGTAGAATATTATGGTGTAACAGGAAATGCATCAAAATGGTTTATATCTTATATCTCTGGAAAGGAACAGAGTGTTATTAGGAAAGAGACATGTATTAAGTTATCAGGCAGCATCCAACTGGCAACTAATTACATGTGGGGTCCCACAAGGTTCCATCTTAGGGCCCTTACTTTTTATAGTGTATATCAGTGACCTTTCATCAGTAACATTACCAGACACCAAGTTTGTTTTATTTGCCGATATACAAACATTGCAATAAATAGCAAATTAAGTGTAGTCTTAGAAAGATCAGCTAATAAAATATTTGCGGACATTAATCACTGGTTTCTAGCCAATTCTTCCTCACTAAACATAAAAAAAAAAACTACATGCAGTTCAGAACTTGGAAGGGGTGTCCCACAAGTATATGCCTAACATATGACAACAAGCAGATAGAAGAAGTGGACAGTGTTAAATTCTTTAGATTACAGCTTGATATTAAATTCAACTGGGAGGAGCACACCACAGAACTGCTGAAGCATCTTAACAAATCTCTATGTGCAATGCGAATTCTCTCAGACAAAGGTGATATATAGAAATGAAAAAGCTGGCATACTATGCTTACTTTCACTCCATAATGTCATATGGGATTATTTTTTGGGCTAAGTCATCAACCCAAGCTAAAGTTTTCCAGGCACAAAAACCTGCAATAAAAGTTGCATTTTGTTTGAACTCAACAACATCCTGCAGACTCCTGTTTAGGGAACTACGGATACTAACTACTGCTTCCCAATATATTTATTCCTTAATGAAATTTGTCATTAAAAATATATCACTTTTTCAAACCAACAGCTCTGTTCATGAAATCAATACTAGAAATAAGAAAAATCGTTACAAGGATTAAGTCACTTACTCTTGCACAAAAAGGTGTGCATTATTCAGGAACACACATTTTCAGTAACTTGCCAGCAGCCATAAAAAGCTTAACAGCCAATGAAAATCAGTTTAAGAGAAGCCTAAAGGATTTATTGGTGGCCAAAACTGCTTCTACTCCATTGACGAATTTCTCAGTACAAGCAACAGATTTTTGTGTGTGTTATATACAGTACAATCTAACTTCTGCACCATTTCAGTGCAATAATGTGTTCATTGTAAATTGTAGTAATTCTCACTGCAGATCAATTGGAATGAAAGTAAATCTAATCTAAATAATATGGAAGTTAGCTTCGGAGTGCAAGCAAAGCAACTGAGAGTTATACAAAGTTTAATCACGAGTAAGCACTAACACAATCTTGACATACACTGTACCACACATTAGCCTTGGGCTCTAGCTGTTGGCTGTGAACACTAGACAGCCAGTATCAGTCTAGTAGTAGGTTACGACTTAGATTTAGTGCATACCAGAGTCAGATCACTATGTTCTCCACACAGACACAATCAGGGAATCCAGCATGAGGCTTTCATCAGCAATTATCTGTGCATTCTACTTGTTAATTATTTCTCCGATACTGTGCGGAAGTATATTATAAATTATTTATATGAAAATACTAGTGCAGTACAGGGTGATTATAAACAGTCTGTAAAACCTGGAAGGGTATTACAGGTTAGTGCACACAGAGAAACAACTGTTAAGAAAAACATTTGATATGCTGCGCCATTTCTGAGTTAATTAGAGTTGATGTTAGCCAATAAAAACATTTGATATGCTGCACAATTTCTGAGTAATTAGAGTTGATGTTATCCAATTAGGCCATTGCACACTAAAATTCAAGCAAACCACCAGATACAATTAGTGGGTGTTGTTCTCATGGGGTATATGATAGCACATGACACTGCTCAGCCTTTGGCTCGGGTTCGACCTTTATTAATATTCCTCGGCCAAATGTTGGAAATGGTGCAATGAATCAATTTTTTTCCTTAAGAATTATATCTCAGCATAATCTATTCTGCAACACCCTTATGAGCTTTTTCAGATGTTTCTGACCACCCTGTATAATATTGTGTTGGCTGGTATAGGAACCAGAAAGAACTGAACTTTTACATAGTGTAAATACTTTTATTGTAATAGCATAAGGCAAAGTGTGGTGGTCTATTTTATTAAGCATTAAAGTTAAGAAAGACATTAAGTTGAAAGGGAGACGACTGTAGCCCATGGGCATGGGCCTACACTGATCAGCCAGAACATTATGACCATCAACCTGCTATCACTATAAAGCTGTCCAGGCATTAGCCAATGGCTGATCACCTTATATGCAGATGCATGTCTTAGCACTGGGCAGCCCTGATGGTACACCCAGAGGCCTGCTGGAAGACTGGACAGTGTGGAAAGGAGAGATCATGTTATGCAATCAATGAGACAGCTACGTTAAGGAAGTATTAAAAACAGTTTTCAAGTCATGCTTTAAACTTGGACTGCACACAGTTGCACTACACACTTTAAAACAATTGTCAGGAAAATATTCGGGTTATATGGGACATAGCCAAATTCAACAGTTGAGCTCTGGACAGTTATAATGGGAAATCTGATATATTTTCATATTAGAGCACTATAGCCAGCTCCATGTGGGAATTATTTTATTATTAATTTAAATAATTTATGTAGGACAACTCCTCTAGTTATTGCAAAGAGCTACCGAATGAATAAACCAATCATTTCAGTTAAAATCATGCTGGTTGACTACATCATTTAATTGTGACATCACCCAATATTTATTTTACTTAATGCAACCAGTTGCACTTTATTATTCACAATGACTAGCCAATGTCTGGTAAATCACCTGTAAGCTCACTAACAACTGATGTATATTAATGAGTCAAGATACTGCAGGGTGTTAAGAGCTGACATGTGGCTCAACTTCTACAACAATAGTGAGCCAAATATCTAATCTAAGCCACACTTAACCCGATACCGGTCTTCATCATATGCTTTCGCGGTAAATTGCAAAAGATTTGTCTCATTAGGGAAAAATCAAACGCCGTTTCTGCTTTCCTCAGTCATTCCACTCTTTTCGCCAGTACTTAGAAACATCAAGGGCGGTTATATCAATATCTCCGTCCACATCACACCTACCATCAATAATACCTCCACTTCAATAGCTGCCACCCATTCCATACCAGGAAGCCCCTTCAAAGTACTGATGAACAGTTCCTCTCCAAATATGCCAAGGGTATTACATCTCAACCCTGTTTAGAAACAGATCTCCTGTGTCTTTACTCTCGATTCAACTACCACCTCCCTTATAAATACTATCAGGCCACAACTGAGTAGTGGTGTTGGCACCCAGTACCAGAAAACTGAATCACATTTCCTACCATGGTTTTGACTACCTCTTGTATCCTGAAACTAGGAACATCCTCCCTATTCCTCCTGAAGTGGTATTGTCACCCACCAAACCTATGCAACATCCTTGTCCATCCATGCTCAGAACTCCTTGCCTCAGCACTATGCTTTACAACAGACGTACATGCAAGACCTGTTCTACACACCTTCCCACTACCACATACTTTAGTCCTGTAACAGGCATTTTCTACCCCATCAAAGGTAGGGCTTACTGTGAAAGCAGCCAAGTGATCTAAAAACTAAGTTGCAACCACTGCGCCACTTACTACATGAGCACAATACCTAACAAGCAGTCTGTCCACATTAAAAGGCCATAGCTACGCCACCCAGTTGTTGAACATGCAGCCTCAACAATGTGTTTCACTGCCTGTGTCATCTGGATTCTTCCCAACAGCACCAGCTTTCCCAAAATGTGTAGATGAGCATTCTCCCAACTGCATACCCTTCAATTCCATAACTCCCTTGGGCTCAAACTTTGCTAGTCTGTACTCAACCTCTCTCTGCCCATCCCTGCTTCCACTTTAGGACTACACACACCTTCTACCCTACCAATTAATCTATTTCTCCATTTCTTTCTCTCCTACACTCAAGCACTATTTTTATGTCCTTTAACATGATCATTCTTTAATAACATGACAGACTTTATTCTTCCTGGTTTCAAGTTTTGTACAAAGATCATTTTTTAGTAATGAAAATTTCACTTATAAAATTATATTAAGGCTTCTCTTATGTCACAAGACTGCTTTGATTTTGCACAATTTTGTTTTAGAAGAAAAGTAACACAAAGTGATTTTGGCACACTGATGAAGTAATCCATAATTAATTTTTCTGTATTTTCACTTTCAGAATTTAAAGCAAACTACACACTACCATTTATGAGCTGAGATGTTTTGTTGGAACAATATCCACTTTTCACTCAGATATAGGAATGTGAAATTACTTCAACACTAGTCTCTATGTGCCCATTTATTATTGCACAAACAAGTAACTATCTCCATGCTGATCAAATGTTTCCCATGAAAGTACACTATTGCACTGCTAATTAATTCCACAGTCTTATTTTTTTTTCTTTTTACACAGCCAGTCTTCTTATTACCTGTTGTCAATGTCAGTTCAATGCACCTCCTCAAATTTCTCCTTTAATTTATTTTCAGTATCCATCAAGCACAATTTTTCCTGTGTGTGCCTCATCTTAAAACTACTTCTCAAAGTATTGCATAGCTTACCACAAATATTAAGACATTCTGTAATTATTAATGCATGTGCAATATGTAAAAGTTGCACTATTCACAGATCCGAGTGAGTGATTGGGATCCTAGCATTGGGAATACTAATATGCTGTTAGCTTTTTATGTATCTTAATATAATTATAACACAGCAAATGTATAATAGAAATTCTGGGAGTATCCTAATACACTTGGAAAGATTTTTAAAATATCTTTGACAGTTTAATATAGGCATTCAGAGGTAGTGTTTCTTACTAGGTGCATTTACATGCTCCCCACTAATATGGTGTTGAATTCATTTTGCAGGATTTTGACAGCCACTTACTAAGCACTTTTGCAGCTAGCCTATAATCAATGTCCTCATAAGGAAGCAAAAGTTACATTGCCTACTAAGAGTATTGTCAGTATGTAGCTGTGGCAACCATCATCTGATGAAAAACATTAACAATGGCTGAAAAGAACAGGTGAGACCAACCAACCAACCACCCACCCATTCATTCATTCGCCCACCCGCATGCACGCACGTGCACACTGGGTGATAGCAGTCCTGCAATGAAACATCCAGGTATAAGACCTCTGGAAACCGATTGAGGCACTGAGAAACGTGACTACATCACATCATTGTCAATTGTAGCCTTTATTCATGCTTCTGCCATCTGTTGATCTTATAATGAGTCAGATTTATCTGTGCTGCACACCCACACTGTGTATTTGAACATTCATGAGAACCTGTCTAATTGGTTTCCGATACTCAAGTGTGAACTCTGACAGTGTGCCTTAGGCACTTGTGGTTCTAGGCAACTCAATATATGAGGGCGTCTGAAAAAATAAAAACTACTTATGCGTTTGGGGTAAACCTATTTTATTTTTTGGCATAGTGTCCTTTTAGACTTACACACTTTGTCCAATGCTGTTCTAATTTGTTGATCCCTTCCAAACAATAGGAATTGGCCAAGTCTGCAAAATAGCTATTAGTTGCTGCAATCACCTCATTTGAATAAAATCTTTGTCCTGCCGGCCATTTCTTCAAATTGGGGAACAAATAGTAGTCTGAGGGAGCCAAGTTTGGCGAACAGGGGGGGATGTAAAACGAGTTTGAATCCTATTTCCATTAATTTTGCGACCACAATAGGTGAGGTGTGTGCTTGTGCATTGTCGTGATGGAAAAGGACTTTTTTGCGGTCCAATCGCCAGCGTTTTTCTTGCAGCTCACAAGGGAACATCCTCATCGCACCCCCCCTCAGATTTAGTTATAAGTTGGCACAGTGGATAGGCCTTGAAAAACTGAACACAGATCGATCGAGAAAACAGGAAGAAGCAAAATATACAAACTGGGTCGTCCATGCGTAAGATAGGTAATATTAAGGACAATATGAGGCGAGGAGCTCCGTGGCCCCGTGGTTAGCGTGAACAGCTGCGGAACGAGAGGTCCTCGGTTCAAATCTTCCCTCAACCGAAAATTTTAACTTTTTATTTTCAGTTTATGTGAAAAACTCTGATGTTTTCATTACTTTTTTTGGAGTGATTATTACATCCACAAGAAAACCTAAATCGGGCACGGTAGAAGAAACTTTTCACCCATTCGCCAAGTGTACTAGTTAGGTGGGTCGACAACATATTCCTGTCATGTGACGCACATGCTGTCACCAGTGTCGTATACAAAATATAAGACGTGTTTTCCTGTGGAGGAATCAGTTGACCAATGACCTTGCGATCAAATGTTTTCGGTTCCCATTGGAGAGGCACGTCCTTTCGTCAACTAATCACACGGTTTTGCGGTGCGGTCGCAAAACACAGACACTAAACTTATTACAGTGAACAGACGTCAATGAACGAACGGACAGATCATAACTTTGCGAAAATAAAGAAAGCAAAATTTTCAGTGGAGGGCAGATTTGAACCAAGAACCTCTCGTTCCGCAGCTGTTCACGCTAACCACGGGACCACGGCGCTCCTCCCCTCGCATTGCCCTTAATATTGCCTATGTTACGCATGGACGACCAGTTTGTATATTTTGCTTATTTTTCCATAGTTCCACACAACTTCTTCCTGTTTTCTCGATTGATCTGTGTTCAGTTTTTCACGGCCTATCCATTGTGCCAACTTATAACTAAATCTGAGGGGGGTGCGGTGGGGATGTTCCCTTGTCAGTTTTCAAACAGTCCAATAATGATGAATAATACACACCTGTAATAGTTTTACGCTTTTCCAGATAGTCGATGAGGGTTGTCCCTTGCGAATCCCAAGACAGTCACCACAACCTTTCCGGCCGAAGGAATGATCGCCTTTTTTGGCGCAGATTCTCCCTTGGTAACCCATTGTTTAGAGTGTTGTTTGGTCTCAGGAGTATAGTAATGTATCCATGTTTCATCCACAGTGACGAAACGAAGCTCACAGTCCTACAGATTCTTCCTGAACAGCTGCAAACAATTCTTGCAACACTTCACACACTTCCGTTTTTGGTCAAGCGAGAGTAATCGCGGAACCCATCTTGCGGATAGTTTTCTCATGCCCAAATGTTTATGCAAAATATAATGTACCCGTTCATTCGAGATGCCCACAGCACTAGCAATCTCGCACGCCTTAACTCTTCTGTCATCCATCACCATATCATGTATTTTATCGATGATTTCTGGAGTCTTAACCTCCACAGGGCATCCAGAACGTTCGGCATCACTTGTGACCATACGGCCACTTGGAAAATTTTGAAACCACTTATAAACTGTTCCAATTGAATGTGCAGGGTCACTGTAATGTCTCTCAAGCTTCTCATTAGTCTCGAGGTGTTCTGCCTTTGATAAAGTAATGTTTATCACCACACGAAATTCTTTTTTGTCCAATCACTTGACTTCCTTGGTTCACACGAATGCCAAACACAAAGAAATAGACAAATGGGGCTGAAACTGTGTGTGTTCTTTCCAAAGATACTACTAACTAAACATATCCTCGATACATGCCAGTGGTACCATCTCTCAGACTTTGCAAACGCCCCTCATATATAAATTATTGTCCTTTGTGCAATTCCAACATTGTGTTGACACAAGGAAAAGCAACTTTTTTTAATGTCCCTATTTCTGACTCAGTTGCAGGGAACTAACAACAGGTCATATGTAACACCTCTGAAGTTGGTATTAACAAATTTTTCCGTTAGCTCAGTGTGTGGCACAATGGGATCATAAACTCAGTTGTTCAAACACACTAGTACTTTTTTATAATAATAAAAAAACACAACCCCTTACTAATTCACAAATGTAATTTATATTTAAGAAATACTGAATCAGAATTTCTTAATGAAAGCTACATCATTTTATATTTGTTATGCACATGAAAATTTGAGTATTCACTACACACTAAATTTTATTACAAGAGTGTGAAAGATGAAATATTTATTTCTAGAATTTTTATAAAAAATTGTGATTCAGTATTTGTTGCAGGAAAGTTCTTATAGAATGTAAATACTTTTGGATTAAAAGTAACCACTCACTATAAAGCGGACGTATCGAGTTGTTGATGGGCACACAAAGAAAGGAGGCTTGTTGGCTATCGGAGCAATCCCTTTTTGAGCTAGAGTAAGATGTGTGCACATGCAGCCATTGAAACTGAGCATGTTGCGGTCAGCTAGACACTATGCCACAGTGTGGCCAACTTGTTCTTGGTAAGAATTTAGCGGTGGCCATTCATTCCAGTAGACAGCTGGCCGATAGCCATTGTGACAAAAAGCTGTGCATCATTTGCAGTAGAGGTGGTATTTGACATGCTAATTTTGTAGATGGGCTGGCCTCTGATAGGGTGGGAAGCCTGGTGTCGAAAGTGCTGGGTGGATGTATTAGGTAGTTACTGAACCTTGGTCTACCGCAGGGATACGGTCCCTGAGGCATGCACGGGATCATGGGTGGCATAGGGATGGGCTAGGATGTTGCAGTATCTGGTGGGTGATGGAACACCACTTTAGGAGGGTTTAGAAGGATCTTGAGTAGAGTGTGCCTTCATTTCAGTGAACGATGAGAGAGAAAATCCACACGAAGAATATATGGTTAAATTGTTCTAGTCCAAAAGAAAATCTGAATGCTTGTTGTTCCAATTCAGCCTAACTTGTAAAAGATTTACTCACTGCCATCACAATGATGAACTCCAAGAATTTGGGCCCTGTCAGGCATTACTGGTTGCCCCTGCCTAAGTGAAGATGAACACAACTAAGACAAAAATTGAAGGTGTAACAATATCTGTTTTCCCTGTATTTCTTTTTACATTTCTTACTATTATGTCGCATTGTTAGGTCAAATTTTGTTCTGGTTTCATAACAAGCTACACAGCAGTGTTGAAGAAAGTTAAGTGTGTGTGTCTATATATACAGGGTGTTACAAAAAGGTACGGCCAAACTTTCACGAAACATTCCTCGCACACAAAGAAAGAAAATATGTTATGTGGTCATGTGTCCGGAAACACTTACTTTCCATGTTAGAGCTCATTTTATTACTTCTCTTCAAATCACATTAATCACGGAATGAACACACAGCAACAGAACGTACCAGCGTGACTTCAAACACTTTGTTACAGGAAATGTTCAAAATGTCCTCCGCTAGCGAAGATACATGCATCCACCCTCCGTAGCATGGAATCCCTGATGCAGCCCTGGAGAATGGCGTATTTTATCACAGCCGTCCACAATACGAGCACGAAGAGTCTCTATATTTGGTACCGGGGTTGCGTAGACAAGAGCTCTCAAATGGCCCCATAAATGAAAGTCAAGAGGGTTGAGGTCAGGAGAGCGTGGAGGCCATGGAATTGGTCCGCCTCTACCAATCTACCCGTCACCGAATCTGTTGTTGAGAAGCATACGAACACTTCGACTGAAACGTGCAGGAGCTCAATGGTGCATGAACCACATGTTGTGTCGTACTTGTAAAGGCACATGTTCTAGCAGCACAGGTAGAGTATCCCGTATGAAATCATGATAACGTGCTCCATTGAGCGTAGGTGGAAGAACATGGGGCCCAATCAAGACATCACCAACAATGCCTGCCCAAACGTTCACAGAAAATCTGTGTTGATGACGTGATTGCACAATTGCGTGCGGATTCTCGTCAGCCCACAAATGCTGATTGTGACAATTTTCAATTTGATCTCGTTGGAATGAAGCCTCATCCGTAAAGAGAACATTTGCACTGAAATGAGGATTGACACATTGCTGGATGAACCATTCGCAGAAGTGTACCCATGGAGGCCAATCAGCTGCTGATAGTGCCTGCACACGCTGTACACGGTACGGAAACAACTGGTTCTCCCGTAGCACTCTCCATACAGTGATGTGGTCAACATTACCTTGTACAGCAGCAACTTCTCTGACGCTGACATTAGGGTTATCGTCAACTGCACGAAGAATTGCCTCATCCATTGCAGGTGCCCTTGTCATTCTAGGTCTTCCCCAGTCGCGAGTCATAAGCTGGAATGTTCCGTGCTCCCTAAGACGCCGATCAATTGCTTCAAACGTCTTCCTGTCAGGACACCTTCGTTCTGGAGATCTGTCTCGATACAAACGTACTGCGCCACGGCTATTGCCCCGTGCTAATCCATACATCAAATTGGCATCTGCCAACTCCGCATTTGTAAACATTGCACTGACTGCAAAACCACGTTCGTGATGAACACTAACCTGTTGATGCTACATACTAATGTGCTTGATGCTTGTACTGTAGAGCAATGAGTCGCATGTCAACACAAGCACCGAAGTCAACATTACCTTCCTTCAATTCGGCCAACTGGCGGTGAATCGCGGAAGTACAGTACATACTGACGAAACTAAAATGAGCTCTAACATGGAAATTAAGCGTTTCCGGACACATGTCTACATAACATCTTTTCTTTATTTGTGTGTGAGGAATGTTTCCTCAAAGTTTGGCCGTACCTTTTTGAAACACCCTGTATATCAGTTGAATGTGAAGATTATGAAGGTGTTAGTAAGTAGCAAGTAATAATTGCTTTTTGTAATTCAATCTGTATGGGAAGAACATCTGAAATTATGTCCACACAATGCCCCTTTCCACGTGTACTTGCGAACCCGGAGCAAAAGCCCAGGCATAAAAATTGGTCAAACACACACACACACACACACACACACACACACACACACATTGTGCAAGCAGTCTGCTATGCTTCCATTTCTATGCTCAGCAACTTGTGCTGTGTTTATAGTGATGAAAGGCAAAAACTAATGAGACTACAGGTAAAAAACATCACCTCAATAATAGAGGTATAAGAAATCATCTGCAAATTTCAGAAGGAAGTTACATAAAGATTTTTAATATTTTGCTTGGGAAATTGCAGCAATGTGGCTAGCAATGACATTTTGTTAGCTGGCAACTGGCGGCATTATTTATTTTGCATTTGGAAAACGGAGTTTCAGTAATCAACCCTGAAACTGAGAAATACTGATGGGAGAATCTTAGTCACTCTGGGAGGTTAATTCAAGTCAAAATGTAATTTGCATTTTATTTTATAAAAAGTTGTTTCCACAACTTCAACCAAAAGAGATTACATACAGATCAACATCTTTGTACTCAACAAATCTGTAATATCATAAACCCTACTATCCACTGAAATGGAGGATGTGTTTTCCAATTCTGTATTTTTTTGCATTGTTAAATTTCCTTCATTTAAATTTCTACTACTTTCCTGAGGAGCTCCATTTATCCCACCTTTTCTCTTTTGTTCAGATGTCACACTCAACTGTTGTCCTGTTAATGTTGCCATAATATTGAATATTAGTCCACTTTCCATTAGTGCACTTTTCTCAAATATGTGGTCTGCTGCTTCTATTTTCCTACTTTGTGACCAACATCATTGTTTACAATGATATGACTTCCTTTTTAAATTTAATACTTGATTTTCAAGGCATCAAATTTTTATTTTAACGATCTTTACAAATGGCATTCCATATGACTTCTCTATCTGTAACCATTTATAAATTTCAAGGCGCTTCTTTGGAATCAATTGCACATAAATCACCATAAAGCATATACTCAACACGACGCACAATGAAACACACAGGTCCCAGCTGCCTCTCACTGCTTAACTGTTCATCAGATTCCTACCGAACATGGAAAGCAATGGGCTTTTATGCATGGCATCCATTAGAGGAAATTACAAATGACCATGTGTAGTTGTGCTATTTGAAATATATGCACATGTCCAAAGCTGAAAAAGAAATGCATTGCGTGGACGCATCTTAACATGTGCTACAATGTTAAGTACCACTCCAACAGACATCAGTGACAGTAGTTTATTTACCTTTTGTACATAAATAGTGAAGTGGTAAATGCGCGCAGACAATGTAATTTATTGTCTAAAGAAAAAAAAAAAAAAAAAATACATCACAAGAAACAAGCATGTTGACACAGAATTAAGATAACAGTGCAGCAACAAACAAGGCAGATGCCCCCCCTCCCTTGAGCCATATACTCACACTACTCAACCATTCCATTCAAATGTAAACAAGTGAAATATATGTAAAATACATATGCTTACATATAAAGTTCCACAAGTTATTTTTCAATTTCTCGAGGGGGAATTCTCACAACAAAATATTTTGAAAAAATTTACGTTGTGCTTAACATATGCTTACAAAACAAGTTAGTTGGATTAAAATATAAAACTCAGGCCAGTACACCTGCATTTATCATGGCAAATATATTACAATCTCTCTAGATAAGATGTCATTAATATCAAAATATTGTTTCTATCATCAATATTAAAAAGTGAAGGTATGCTGCATCTTATTTATACGCTATATTACATTTTTGTTTTTTCTACTATTTCATACTCTGGTAACAAATGGTTTCAAGTGTGGCCGTTACACAAAAGCCACTCAATCATGAAATACACAAATTATATAAAAAAGAGTGAACTATGTCCTTTACAGACATATTTTAGTATTAAAAGTTCATCTGTAATATTGTATATTACTGAAGTTGTAAAATTTTCTGCAATCATAGAAATATCCACGCGCCTTCAGGAAAAGTGTGCCTTAATAACTTTTGGATAATGATTCAATGTGAAATCTGAAAAAGAAGTAAAAAACAGACTCATGTAATGATAAAAGACACAATAATCAAGACATTACAACACAGTTAAAGCAAATACTCATTATTGGGTCTGAACTAGTACATTAGATTTATTATTTAAATCATCACTGACACAGTTGCACACTTTCCAATAATATAGCTTATGACGGATGAAAATCAAAACCATTCGGCTATCTAGTGTTTGAGTTACCTGAAGGGTTTTTCTACTGCAGTATATTAGTACACTGTACAGATTCCAGGAGCGAGAGCTCTCTGGGATGTGGGAAGAAAGTCAAATATGTACATTTGAGAAGTGAAGATACACAACACCTTTAAATATAATTGTATGACAGTATAAATAATAAATTAATGTAAAACATTAACATTAAAACAGCTCGCACACACACGCTTACGAATGAAAATGTGCAGAACACAGTATTTTCTAGTTTTTTAAATACACTCATGATCTGTCTGCACTCCCAAAACCTTAAAATTTTTTACTTGCTTCATTGTTCAAAGTGGACTATTTATATAGCTTTTAGAGAATTTCCAATCTTTTGACAGATTGTGATAATCCCAATTGCCTTGAACCACATCAGCGTGTTTTTAAAGACTTCATTTGTTGCCTTCTCAGTTACATGACTCATTACTTTAATTTTTAAAAATTGACATCTCTTACAAATGATCCAGTGGTCCCCACTTTATCATCTCAAGGTAAATGATTTTTTTCACAGATGTTCCTTATGCAATAAAATTAAACTGTACAAGACTTCTGCTTAAGGGAGGGACGGGATTAAGAGGAATTAGGCGATGGGCTACAATGTTTAAAACTGGATAGTAGCAGCAGCAATACGGGGAATGTTTATAGTCGATGCAACACTTTTTGTACTGAACATACTGGCAATATTTCTAGTCCATGTTACTCAAAAATTTCCACGCAAGTTTAAGTCAAATTTGGGGAAACCTTTATTATTATCCAGCCAACTGCAACAACTTTTGATGAAGCGTATAGACCAACCATTTAAACTTCTATTAAAACGCTTCATGACTGACATTTCAATTACTCTAACAGCAGAGGCAACCTACCAGTCATCTATGGAAACACTGCCACCTACCACTGCAATCTGTTAGTCAAAAAATTATTTAAATAAAGCTACAAAAATTTGTTCGATCAGCAATCTCCAACAGTTATACGTATGCACAACGTGGCAATTGAGCAGCTGTGAAGTGAATTTAAATACATTCACAGTCACATTAGATTTGTGTGTTTCTTCTTGTGACTCACTTGAAGTCTCTGATTTGACAGTTTTGATGTCATTAGCAAAGCAAGCATTGTAACTTTTGCTTTTATAAATCTGATTTTTCCCATATATTTGGGTTAACTGACCAACTAAAATGGCCTACTACTTTGCTCAGATACTGTCTATTTATTTAAAACTGAATGTATCATTCCACACTGTTGTCTAATTTCAACAGTTCAGTTAATTTCAAGTATCCATTTTAATTTCCTCTTATGCATCACATAATAGATCATGAGAGAATACTCAAGGAAAATTACAACCCAGAAACTACAATCAAAACCACAATACCAGATATGCCTACTTCACTGTGAATCAAGGAATAAGTACGCACGCTGTAACCGGGATTACAGGTATATTTTCTACAGACTAATTTGAAACTGAAACTGCACAGAAGTACCTGACTAAACTTTAATATCTAAAAACAAGAACTAAGTGTGAAAACAAAACTTAAGAGTGCTGGTACATATTTCTGTTGGAAACTAGAATTTATCTTGTCAATCCATATTAATCTAAACACACACTATTAAATAGAAATTTGTATTATGTTACATTAATGCGTAACACAGCGCAAGCTCACACGGTTGGCTGGTTGGTTTAAAAGGGGAGGGGTGGGGAGGGGGGGGGGGGGAGGAAGGAACCAAACTGTGAGGTCGTCAGTCCCTTGTTACCAGTAAAATAATTACAAAATGGAAAGAAGAAAAGAAAGGAGACGTACAGCACAATAACAAGAAAAAGGAAGGACCAGAAGAACAGGACAACCCACACTACTACGGACAAAAACAAGAAAAGAAAACCACAGAGAAACAGGTAGACCGTGGCTGACCAACCATGAGAATAATAAGGGAAAGCCAGCCACTCTGCGACACATTAAAACATCCACCCTAAAAGCGTTAGAGTGGAGAACACAAAGGGACAAAGGACACGCGCTAAAACATATATAGAATGATAAAGCCCACCGTCACGTATAAAACATAAAAACTAAATCAGCCAATGAGGTGTTGTCAGTTAAAATTTATGGCAACAAGTCCGGTAACTGAAGAGTACATCACAGAGCAGCCAAAGGACAGCTCACCAAGATATGGGCCACTGTCAGCCAGGCGTCGCACCGACACTGAGGTGGGTCATCACAGCGCAGGAGGTAGCCGTGTGCCACCCACGCGTGGCCAATACGGAGCCGGCAGAGAACCACAGAGTCCCTGCGAGACGTCCGCATGGAGGACTGCCACTGAACAACTGGACCGTTCCAGGGCATAGATGGATTCCTGGATGGCCACTATCAAAGGATGATGAGGGAAGCAATGGTCGACAGCTTGTAGGCTGCTCAAGGGGTCAGTGCACAGAAGAAATGCCTCCCCAGGGCATGAACGGATGTACTCAGGAACACAAGATATAGCCACCAGCTCGGCAGTGAAAACACTGCAGGCACCGATCGAGGAATGCTGTTCAATAAGTTCTCCATGGAAATACACGAAGCTGACGTGAGCATCAGCCATTGAGCCGTCTGTGTAAACCACTTCATGGCCTTGGTACTTGTCAACAATCGAGAAGAAGGGGCAGCGGAGAGCCACAGGGTTAACTGCGTCCTTAGTGCCATATGAAAGGTCCAGGCGAAGCCGCGACCTACGTGTACACCATGGAGGTGTATGTGACTGGAACTCAGACAGAAGGGATCGAACACGAACTGCAATTTGAAACCCTGACCTGGACCGCCTATGCAGGGGATGAACCGCCAGGGGTGGAAAAGGAGACGGTGATTTGGATGTGCAGAAGAACTACGAATGTGTGCTACGTAACTGACCAGCAGTTGTGCAATCCTAACCTGCAATGGAGGCACTCCGGCTTCCACAAGGACACTGGTCACCGGACTCGTCCTAAAAGCTCCTGTCGCTAGGTGAACGCCATAGTGGTGCACTGGGTCAAGCAAACGCAACACTGCGGGCGCTGCCGAACCATAAACCAGACTACCACAGTCCAGCAAGATTGAACAAGGGAGCTGTAGCAGCATTGAGTGATCTACACCCCAGTTGATGTTGCTCAGGTGGCAGAGGGCATTGAGGTGCTGCCAGCACTTCCGCTTAGCTTAGTGAGGAAGCCGAGTCAATCTGGCATTGAAAACCAGTCCTAAGAATCAATGTGTCTCCACTACAGTGAGTGGATCGTCATTAAGGTGAAGTTCTGGTTCCAGATGAATGATATGACACCGACAGAAGTGCATAACACACGACTTTGCGACCTTGTCGATGGATTCCTGTAGGCACCGCTCAGCAACAGTAGTACTGGTGGAGCAGTATGAAATGCAAACGTCATTTGCATACACAGGTGAGATGGACGGCCCTACAGCTACTGCTAGACCATTAATGGCCACTAAAAAGAGGGACCCCATTCTGCTGGATAGGGTGAGGGAGGGAGGGGGGGGAGAACTATGGGAGGCACCAACTTGGAGACAGAGGATGAAGCGACAGGAAATTCTATATATGGCTGTTCGGATGGCAGACTCTAGGGACACAAAATTATCAGTGGTGGAGTGGCCCTGGTGGAAGCCACCCTGACATGGAACAAGCAGGTCACACGAGTCCAGGGCCCAGCCCAACCGCTGACACTCACTCAATACGTACCAGCAGCTTATGAAGAACGTTAGTGAGGCTGATAGCTATTCCACATCAAGTGAGTTTTTACCGGGTTTGAGCACTGGAATGATTGTGCTCTCCCACCATTGCAATGGAAAGACGCCATCGCACCAGATCCGCTTGAAGATGACGAGAGAATATCACTTTTAGTCAGATGAAAGATCTTTAATTATCTGACTGTGGATCCAGCCTGGTCCAGGAGCTGTGCAGGAGCAATGTGTAAGGCCACCGAGGAGCTTCCACTCTGTAAATCAGGCGTTATAGGATTCACTGTGGCATGTAGTGAACGAGAGGACTTTCCCTTCCAGCTGCTGACAGAGTGCGAAAGGCTGGGGGGTAATTCGCGGATGCAGAGGCTCGAGCACAGTGCTCAACAAAGGGCTCCGCAACGGCGTTTGCATCGGTAGATAACATGCCATTTATGTTAACACCGGGAACACCTGTTGAGATCTGGTACCCGAAAATACGTTTGATCTTTGCCCAGACTTAGGAAGGTGGCCTATGGAACCCAATCGTCGATACTTATCTCTCCCAACACTACTGCTGTCATCATCTGATAAATTGGCGAATGCGAGCACAGAGCCATTTAAAGGCTATGAAGTGCTCCAGGAAAGGGTGCCGCTTATGCCGCTGCACAACCTGCCGACGCTCCTTAATTGCTTCAGCGACTTCCGGCTACCACCAAGGGACTGTCTTTCGCCGGGGACATCCTAAAGAGTGAGGGATCGTGTTATCTGCCACAGAAACGATTGTTGTAGTCACTTGCTCAACCATCACATCGATTTTCCACTGTGGGGGAGGAGCAATGGCGACAGCAGAGATGGAAGTTCCCCAGACCACTTACTTTAAAGCCCATCTGGGCAGGCGTCCGTGTGCCTGACGCCAGGGCAGTGACACACAGGTCGCAATGTGCTCTTCGGTGGATAGAAGGGAGAGTCCTGGGCTCCAAATTGATAAATCAATGGCCGAGTAACTACCTCAAGTCACACTGAAATGTGTAGTGGCTGCAGTATTTAAGAGGCAGAGGTCGAACTGAGACAGTAAAGTTTAGACATCTCTGCCTCGGCCAGTAAGCACAGTGCCAACCCAGAAGGAGTTATGGGCATTAAAATCTCCTAAAAGAAGGAACGGTTTAGGGAGTTGATTAATCAGTGCAGTTAATACTTTCAGGGATACTACACCATCTTGATGAAGATATACACTGCAGACACTTATTTCCTGTGTCGTCCTTATTCTGACAGCCATAGCTTCAAGAGGGGTTTGAAGGGGCAGAGTTTCACTATTGACCGAGTTTAGGACATAACGCAAACTCCACCGGACAATCAATACAGTCACTATATTTCCTGTAGTATCCCTTACAGCTGCAGAGGGCGTTTGACAGCCCCGGGAACTAGGTTTCCTGAAGGGCAACGCAGAAAGCAGGTGTAAACCTTAACAGTTGCCGTAGCTCAGCCAGGCGGTGGAAAAAACGGCCGCAATTCCACTGGAGGAGGACATCATCATGAGACTGGGAACCCCCATGGAACATTCAATGATGCAGTTTACACCTCAGGGTCACCTGCTGCCACCGACTTTTTGCCTGAGGAGTCTATATCCATTTTATCTGAGGGTCCGGCGAGATCTAGATTCTCAGCGGACACCAAAATCTCTATCTCATCGGCAGACGCAGAGCTTGGAGGTAGCGTTGGTGTGGGTGCCACCATAATTCACTTGGTCTTTGAGACCTTTTTGGATTTCTCTTTCTGTTCCTTGGGTTTCCCTGGCTGGGAGGACTTCCCTGATTCAGTCTCCGGGACTGAGAAGCGTGAAGCCCTGCGACCAGCTGCTTTAGGGCTCTTCAGCCACTGGTGGGTGTCATCTTTGCCACTAACAGAATCCTGGGAAGGGTGTGACCCAAGGGACCCTTTCCTGGCGAGAGCAGCCAAAGAAGTTTTACGCTTCTTCGGCTTAGAAGTGAGGGCAGATGGCCCCGATGGTTGGGAGGGCAGTTTTTTTTTTTTTTTGTGTGGTTTTAGGGTGCACAACTACAGTGGTCATTAGCGCCCAGACTATATTATGAATGCACTGTGAGGCACAATGTTAAAACAGCAACTAAAAAGGACAAGACTATAAAAGGCACGTTAACAGGCAAGGGATTAAAAGAGGCGCATTAACAGGCAATGGATTAAAAGAAAACAGCACCATCAAATGTCCTTAGACAGGTTTGTCAAGTGGATAATACGAAGAACGCGAGCAGCTGCTCCTAGGTCATCCACTAAAATGACATCCAGAGTACATGGCAGGCCAAGATCAATGCACAGTGTATTAAAACTCAGACAGGACGTTAAAATGTGGTGTACCGTCAACAATTGCCCACATGGGCAGAACGGCGCACCCATCAGCAGATGGCTGTGGCTGAATCGGCAGCGTCCAATCCATAATTGGGCCAAAATGACCTCCTCCCGCCCAGAAGGGCGTGAAGAGGTTGTCCAAGCTGTGGGTAGAGATTTCAAGGCCCGAAGCTTGTTTTCAGTAAGTGTAGAGCAATCGGCATGCCACAGCGATAAAATGCGCTGACAAATGACCCTGCTAAAATCAGATGAAGGCACACAACAAGAAGCTGTCCGAGGCTGGAGGAAGGAAAGTGCTGCCCGCTGCCATCAAGGGGGCAGGTGTTGTCTTCTGGTTCAGAGGTGACTGGGGGTTGGTGGAGCTGATGGGCCTGTGTCTGTGTATGATGCCCGGACCATATTTACGCTCTTATGGGGCATGATGGTTACAGAAACATCCCCCAGCTTGTTACAAGCGAGTAACGCCCATGACTGGGCAGAGGATGCTGTTTTGATCAAAACTGACCTAGATCTCATTTTAGACAAGCCTTCCACCTCTCCAAACTTGTCTCTAAAGGCCTAGCCAGACAGAATGCGGCCTGGCCGTCCGGCCTGTGGCCTTGAACCGCAGCCGGCAGGCCGCACTGTTGAATATCTCGTTATTGTATGGCTGCTGTCACACAGATTGCGGCTCTGACTCACCGGAATGCGGCCTGTCAGCTGGCAGGCCGCACTGTTGAATATCTCGTTATTGTATGTTGGCTGTCACACAGAGTGCGGCTCTGACGCACCGGCATGCGGCCTGCTGCACTGACCGCCGCTGGGTTGTCACAGATTACAGATTCGCTGCAAGCCGAAGCGGCTGCTTGCCTCTGTCGGCGCACTCAACTGCTCTGTGGTCACACTGGAGGCAGCGGCGTGAGGCGGTTTTTGTCTTGCGGCTTGTAGTGCACGCATCATGGACACAGGAAGATTTATACAGGAGGTGAGACAGTACAACTTTTTGTCTGATACACGCGATCCTGATTTGGAGGTAGAATACTTTTGCCCTTGATATACTCTTTATCGAAAGCTGAATTCTCAGAAATAGTGTTGTCACTGTGATGTCCATAATTTCCAATATCAACTATTGTAAACTCGTAGTATGGATCAACGATCATCAGGAGAACCATGGAAAATAATTGTTTATAACAGAACTGGGATCCACTATCCTTTGGGCATTTTAACCTGATATGTTTCCAAGGCAGTTCGGAAACCCCCAAAGTTCTAGAAAACCTTCTTCAGATTTCTTCCACACCTCTGTTGTAGGAGTAGGTGAATACTTGGGTTGTAGAACAGTCCATATTGCCTGGCACAATTGTTTCACAATTTCTTAGACTGTTGAACATCCTAACCGAAAGGAAAAAGCTATGGTCTGGTGACTGTCGCCTGTAGTGAAGTATCTGGAAAAGATTAAAATAAATTATGCCGATAGAACGAACAGATAAGTTAACGACCAAAGACATGTTTCTTTAAATTCAATAGCAATGTTATGAATACAATGAAACAAAACAATCTATTAACAAGAAGGTTCTCTCTAGCGGGACACGCGGAATTAGATGTTACTATCGTTTGCTGTATTCACAAACACTGCAGATATGTTTACCACTCCACTCGTAACTACGTTGTGGGATAGCAGTGATGATGATGATGATGTTTGGTTTGTGGGGCGCTCAACTGCGTGGTTATCAGCACCCGTACAATTACCCAATCTTTGCTCAGTCCAAATTCGCCACTTTCCTGGATGATGATGAAATGATGAGGACAACACAAACACCCAGTCATCTCGAGGCAGGTGAAAATCCCTGACCCCGCCGGGAATCGAACCCGGGACCCCGTGCTCGGGAAGCGAGAACGCTACCGCGAGACCACGAGCGGCGGACCGTTGTGGGATAGCAGTTTCTTCTGCCAAACCTTTCATATGAAACAGCAAAACTGAAATGGAATAAATTATATGACTTCCGTTTGAAGTACAAAGAAGCCACAAATGGTAAAACTTATCTCAGACAAATGGCTAGTCTGTGCCTTGTATAAATTGGCTTTCTCCAGTTCGTTGTGCACTTCTCGGTGCTACCTTTTTATCAGGCGATGCAGTTCCTCGAAACATTCTCGCGACATACCAAAATATTTGAAGAACCTATCTTCGTCAGACTCTAGATCAATACACAGACGATGGTATTCTCCTAATATTTCTCTCTTGCTATTAATGTCATGCACCCAACATCTCTTCTCGGTGCCATTTCGTATCGCTAGTGCGAGCTACTCATTTTCTCGCACAAAGATAATGTGTCCCGCGTGAAGCTTCCAAATCGCCTAACGCCAAGACAAACGCGCTATGCATACAAGCTTAATAATGGGGTTTGGCCCTTTCCACAGTGTTAACAGCTGACGCATTAAGAGTCGCTGCGGCCGGCCGTTGCCTGTGTGGTGTCCCTGGCCGCTGATTGGCCCGGCCTCCCGCTGCGCCGTCCATCTCAGCGGCAGGCCGGATTCTGTCTGGCCAGGCCTTAAATGCTCAACAAAAAACTGAGGTTCATCGCGATGGAAGATTCCCCCATCAGCTCTCTAACATACAAGGTACCAGGGCGAATAAGAGCCGCTGCCATCCTTAGCCCAACGTTCCTCCCATGGTGTGGCCAGGGAGGGAAACAATTTTGGGTCATACTTCTGTGCATTGAATTGAGTCCGTGAAATCTTAGAGACTGCTGGTGTTTGACCACCAACAAGAGGTGATGTACTATGCTTCATTGTGTGTCATCCACCCTGATGCCACCCACTCCGACTAGGGGACCTCCCCACGGGCGCCACCCATCCGCAGCAGAGGCTAGCTGGCAGGATGGCCATTGCCAGGAGTCTCAATGCCCCAGGGGGATGCGCATCTACCCCTTGGCATACATGGGGATTTAACGGCGTAGGCATCAGCAGGGCAATCCCTGTGTGGTCACGAGGCTACAACCAACAGGGTACATGGTGGCCCCACAACAACGGACTGGCTACTGTGCTGGATACCAGGTACAACCAAGCAAACAAGTCCATTATCACCGTCAGTGTAGAAAACTATACTGCACAGTTGATGGAAAAATACACACCCATGATGATGATAGTTGGAGACTGATTCTAACGATTTCATTTACCAACAGGATGGGGCACTGGCACCTGGAAGTGCAGGAATTTTTAAAACGAATGCGATGCGATAGGTCTCGCCGCATGATGGACACGATGCAGCATGTACGGTACCCTTTCCCAATTGGCTTGCTCTTCAGGAAAATTTTGAAAAATGGAAGTCAAACCCTACAGGGGACCATTACAAAGGCCGAAACGTGTAAGACTCCTTTTAGTCGCTTATTACGACAGGCTAGAATACCTCGGGCCTATTTTAACCCCCGGACCCGCAGGAGGTGCTCACACTGTACTATGTCTGATTTAGTGGTATAATACTTTTTCTGGTTCTGAGTAAGAAACGAGCCACGACTTGTACAAAGCCAACTGACTTATTTAGAAGACCCCATTCAAATACAGATATATTCCACATCTTAGCAAGTGCTGACATACTCTGACCATAAGTCTGTAGGAAGTAACCACAATTAATTAAATGCTCATGGGAAAGTAAAAGATAATAAAATTCCTTAATGTTAAAAAATACAGGGTGTATCAAAAAGCATCATACAATTTTTTAAAAAGTCTGAACTATTATGTTATTTGAGAAGTGCAAGAACAACATACTCCTAGAAAGAGCAAACACTCGAGTTTTACATGGTTCCTGCTAGATAGCAGCAGTGTGCGCCCACTCCAGTTCTATAAAATGGTGTTGGGACAACACAGAGTTGTGTGTTCTACATTTTGCGCAGTACAGATCAGTAGTAACTATTCAGCATGTATGGTGGGGATCCTCCCACAACACAGGGGATTAGACAATGGCCTTAACAATTCGGAGAAACAGGTGGTTTGTGTAAAGGCAAATCACTGCACTGTCCCCGAGTGTCTGACAGATGTTGAACGCATCCACCATAGTTTCACAAGGAGCCTGCAGATATCCGTCCACTTCGTAGCTCGACAGCTCAACATGAACCCCCGATGTCTGCCTGGTGTGTTGCATTGAATTTTACACATTAAGCCATATATAACTCAGCTACTACAAGCTCTTTGCGAAGGTGACCAACAACATGTGGAGTTCTGTAATTTGGTTCTAGGCAAGATGGAGGATTACAGTTTTCTTCCACACGTAAGTGTTTAGTGACGAGGCAACATTCCGTTTAAATGTAAAGGTGAACTGTCAATGTGAGAATATGGGGTACGGAAAAACCACACGAAGTTATATAACATGAGAGGAACTCCCCAAAATTTAATGGGTTTTGTGCAGATTCATGGGAAAATGTGTATGCTACACTTTTCTTTGCTGAGAATACTGTTACGCAAAGTCCGGTATTACACTATCAAATTTCTTTGACGTAGCGCTAGAAGGGGTATTACACTGTCATCAAATTCTTCGTCAAAGTTCAAGATGGCTGACAACAACTTGTTATTAACCGAAGCAGTTGTACGTACCCCAATTGCATTGTGTGCGCATGCGGAAAAGAAGTGGTGGAAAAAAATGGAACCATACATACGAGGTTAACAGTCTTAAAAGTCCTGGGATTACAACTCGATAATAAATTCAGTTGGGAGGAGCACATCCCAGAACTGCAGAAACGCCTTAACAAATCTGTTTGCAATTCGAGTGTTAGCAGACATAGGCAACATAAAAATGAAAAAGCTTGCATACTTTCATTCCATAATGTCATATGGTATAATATTTTGGGGTAAATCTTCAAGTCAAACAAAAGTTTTCAGAGTCCAAAAGCGTGTAATACGTATTATTTGTGGAGTAAATTCATGGACGTCCTGTAGAAACCTCTTCAAAGAACTGGGTATTCTAACTACTGCCTCTCAGTATATTTACTCCTTAATGAAATTTGTCGTAAATAATATATCTCTTTTTCCAACAAACAACTCCGTTCATACATACAATACCAGGAACAAAAATGATCTACCAAGCACTTAAAAGCACTTACTTTAGTTCAAAAAGAGGTCCACTACTCAGGAACACTCATCTTCAATAATTTGCCAGCAAACATAAAAAATTTAGTTACAAATAAAGATCAGTTTAAAAGGAGCCTGAAAGACTTACCATTGGCCAACTCCTACTCCACTGACAAAATTTTTAATAGAAACAAATGATGTACTGTATTTATTCATACTATTAGTATTGCTATTTCAGCTTAAAAAAATTGATATGTTCCACATCCATGAGGATCTCCTCAGCACGGATCTATGGAACAAAAAACTAATCTAATCTGGGTGAAGCCGTGGGTTTTACGACGACACGATAAAAGCATTTAACAAAACTTCTTACGTGAGCTTACAGTGGAAGACATCAAGTGGTACATCAATTACTTAAAAATGGATGAGCATACATTCCTGTATGTGCTCAGTGAAGTGTATCCTCATATCACAAAGCACAATATTCACTTAAGAACTGCTACATCTTCAGAAGACAGGCTCACTGTAACACTCCGATTCCTTGCTACAGGAGAGGGTTATGTTATATTAGGTTAGATCAGGCAGGTCTCGTCTCCAATCTTCTTATTTTATTTTTGTATTCAGGGTGCCTCATGTTGTAAAGCGCCTCATCAGCATCATACATCTCTATTAATTTTGTAGTTGTCGGCACACACCAATTGTATTTACCGGCAATGTTTATAAAAACACTACAGACGACAGAATGCTGCAGCGATGCTAGCGCTCCATGTGGTAACATGTCACATTGCAGTGAACAGAAGACAAGCGATTTCTTTGATCAAATCTACAGCGAGGCCCTAGATTTGATCAAATATTGGACGACATTTGACAAAGTTCCTATTACACCATCAAATATCTTTGACAAAGAAATTTGATAGTGTAATACCGGCCAATGCACATATCTCGATATGCATGAGAACTTCCTTTTCCCATAGTTGGAGACTGATTCTAACGACTTCATTTACCAACAGGATGGGGCACTGGCACCTGGAAGTGCAGGAATTTTTAAAACGAATGACTACTGTTCAAATCAAAAGCTTACTGAACGATGGATTGGTCGCACTGGATCATATGATTCAGCCTTACATTACTGGCCTCCAAGAACCTGACTGTATGTGATTATTTCTTGTGGGGGTTATAAAAGATTGTTTATGTGCCTCTGTTACCAACAATGAGTGAACTGACATCATATAACAGCAGCTGTGGAAGCTGCAACTCAAGGCATTCTTGCTGCAGTATGGGAACAATTTGAATATCGCATTGACATATGTGGTGCATCTCAAGGGGGGGTCATATTGAACACCCATTTGAGGAGATTTGGGGGGGAGGGGGGCGGGGAGGGACAGACACGACAACGACCTTTTGAGTTTCCAATTTGTCAAAAAATGAAATTCACTGTGTATGCTTATTAGTTTCAGAAATACAGACATGCCAAATCTGACGGTTTTTCTTTTCTTAATACAGCCTGTATAACAGGATAGAAAATAAAATCTACTCAACAAGCAATGTAAAAAAGGGAGAGGGGGCAGAGGGGGGGGGGGGGGGAAATGTGCAAGGCTCCAGAGCCAGTAGCTCCTTTTTCTAACTGAATGTTTGAGGGGTAAAGAAAAAGTATGAAGAAAAAGGGTTGAGGCTTAGGAAATAAGAAGAGATACAGAAAAGCTGCCTAGAATGTTGAGTCAGGAGTTACTGGACAGGATTTGAACGAGATCGATTGCTGGAGATTGCACTGGACAAGATTTTAACAACCAATAACTTAAAGGTAGAAGCAAGGCAAAAATTACTGGGGGCGGGCCGGGGCTGTAAGAACAGAAAGCTTAACTCATATAATGGTAGACAGGTGGTGGAGAAAAACGGTGACAGTGTCACTGGACAACTGCAGTAACACACATGCAGTTGTACCACTATTTCTGGCAACCAGGAGCCCGTAGCTGCCTTCCCTGTGAACATTGTCAGGCTGCTTCAGGATTTTGAGTACATCTCATATTTTTTTGTGTGCACATTCATTGCTGTCTTGTCAGTTCTTATGTTTCTTGAAACACCATAGTCTATCAGGTGTGATGCCATAACCAAATATAGTGCTCATGCTCTGCAACGTAAGTGCTAACGCACCTTCCAATTTCCCAACGCAGCAAACAATAACAATCCCTCCCATACAGTATCTCATATGCGAGTGCAATGTTTAGGTCTTTTATTGCGTCATATCAAGTTTCAAGAATCAAGAGTACTGGCAGGCAGCCGTAGAGGCATACACAAGAAATAACAGTGGGCACCAAAATCCGGAATAAACGTGATAACATCAACAGGGAATATTGCTACAGGCTGCTGACAATCCTGGTACAATGGGTGCATGTTATCAAATGGCAGAGGTTGGCTGAAGAAATAGTGTATAGACAACTGGTGTTATCTTTCTGCTACTAACAACAGGAAAAAAGTCCTGCCCCCGAAAGCTTGCTGCTGACTTTTAGCAGTTTACCGATTATCAGCAAGCCGTGCAACCCACTATTAGTAAGTCACATATCCCCTCCCTCTCTCCTTATACTGTGAATAAAATGAAGTGTAATAAATGTAGCATCTGTGGTCTAATGCTGTCAGTGATCCAAGGGAGAGTGCCACAGAGATACTGAAGGAACTGAACTGGAAAATTCCTGAGGATAAGATGTAAACTTTCCTGAGAAAGTCTGTTAACAGTGTTTTAAGGACTGGCTTTAAATAATGACTCTAGGAATAAACTACAACCCCATATGTATCACTCACATACTGATCGTCAGAATACGATTACCATAACCACTGCAAGCACAGATTCATTTAAACAAGAATTCTTCCTGCACTGCAGATGTGAACTGAACAGGAAGAAACCCAAACAACTGGTACAATGGGACAAATCCACTGTGCACCAATGCCCTACCTAATCAGCAACTACTGTGGTTTCGCTGGTGGCCCAGTCTCTGATGCGATAAGATAAGTCTGTGTCAGGACTGGAATAGGAATTGCTGGAGAGGTGGACTGAGCAGATCTTGCACCTTGGTATTCACAAGGAACATGATCCCCATGCGATTGGAAGTGGGGTAGGGGTGGGCTTGGATGATGTGGAGGTTGGGCGGGTGACAATAACACTCTAGGAGAGGCGGGAAGTATCTTCAGTAGACTGCCTCTCATTTCAGGGCATGATGATAGATAAACCCCTAATGAACGATGTGATACAGTTATTCTAGGTGGTTGGTTGGTTTAAAGGAGGGTGGGAAGAGACCAAACTGCGAGGTCATCGGTCCCTTGTTCCCGGTAAAATAATTACACAAGGGAAAGAAGAGAAACAAGACGTACTGTACAAAAAGAAAACTGCAGATAGAAGCAAGAAAAAGGTAGAAGGGATAAAAACAAGAGAGCAGATGACCGCAGCTGGCCGACCACGAGAATAAAAAGGAAAAGCCAACCACTCTGTGACACATTAACACATCCAGCCTAAAAGCATTAGAGTGGAGAACACAAAGGGACACAGAACATGCGCTAAGACAAATAGAATGATAAAACCCACCATCACACATAAAACTAAATTAGCCGATGAGGCGTTGTCAGCTAAAATTAATGGCAATGAGTCCGGCAACTGAAGAGTCCATCGCAGGGCAGCCAAAGAAGGACACATCACCAAGATATGGGCCACTCTCAGCTGGGCACCACACCGACACTGAGGTGGGTCATAATGGCACAGGAGGTAGCCGTGTGTCATCAAAACGTGAACAATGCGGAGCTTCCTTAATGAAATGCAGTTTGTTGTGCGTACTGAGGTTATGCCATTCCATCTCCCAAAACCACAAAACCTTGTGGCATAGTACTGAGCGCCGGTCAGCCTGCAGAGAAGCCCATCTCCAGAAGCAGTTTCCGAGTAGCCTGTCGGCAAGTTCGTTGCCTGGGATTCTGACGTGACCTGGGGTCCAGACAAACACCACTGAACGACTGGACCGTTCCAGGGCATAGATGGACTCCTGGATGGTCACTACCAAAGAATAAGGAGGGTAGCACTGGTTGATAGCTTGTAGGCTGCCCAAGGAGTCAGTACACAGAAGAAATGACCCCCGAGGGCATGAACGATTGTGCTCAAGAGCTTTAGACATAGCCACCAGCTTGGCGGTTAAAACATTGCAGTCACAGGGCAAGAAATGCTATTTAGTATGTCCTCCACGGACATATGCGAAGCCGACGTGATCATCAGCCATCGAGCCGTCGGTGTAAACCACTTCATGGCCTCAGTATATGGCAACAAACGAGAGGAAGTGCCAGCAGAGAGCCACAGCGTTAAGCGAGTCCTTAGGGCCATGTGAAAGGTCCAGGAGAATCCGTAACCTAGGTGTACACCAAAGAGGTGTACATGAATGGACCTCAAGTATAGGTGGTAAAGGCAAGGACTACAGTTCGGAAAGAAGGAATCAGACACGAACTGCAAATGGAAGCCCTGACCTGGGACACCAAAGTGGGAGATGAACCGCTGTGGGTGGGAAATGGAGACGGCAATTCGGATGTGCAGGAGAGCTACAATGTGTGCTACGTAACTGGCTAGCAGTTGAGCACACCTAACCTGCAATGGAGGGACTTCGGCCTCCACCAGGATACTGGCCACTGAACTCGTCCTAAAAGCTCCTTTTTAGCTATGCAAACACCACAGTGGTGCCCTGGGTCCAGTAAACGTAACTATGAGGGCGCCGAACCAGTAACCTGACTCCCATAGTCAAGGTGGGATTGAACAAGGGCTCTGCAGAGCTGCAGCAGCGTTGAGCGATCTACACCCCAGTTGGTGTTGCTCAGGCGGCAGAGGACATTGAGGTGCTGTCAGCACTTCCGCTTAAGCTGATGAAAGTGAAGAAGCCAAGTCAATCCGGCGTCGAAAACCAGTCCTAAGAATCACTACAGTGAGTGGATCATCATTAAGGTAAAGTTCTGGTTCTGGATGAATGGAACGATGCTGATAGAAGTGCACAACACATGACTTTGCGACTGAAAACTGGAATCTGTGGGCTAGATCCCATGACTGCACCTTGTGGATGGATTCCTGTACGCGCCGCTCAGCAACACTAGTACTGGTGGAGCAGTTCGACATGCAGAAGTCGTCTGCATACACAGAAGGTGAGATGGACAGCCCTACAGCTGCTGCTACACCACTAATGGCCACTAAAAAGAGAGGCACTCAATACAGAACCCTGCGGGACCCCATTCTCCTGGATATGGGGGGATCTATGGGAGGCAATAACTTGGGCACACAAAGCACGAAGCGACAGGAAATTCTACATAAAAATCGGGAGCGGGCCTCAGATAAACCACTTGTATAATGTGGCAAGGATATGATGTCATCAGATCCTGTCACTTGCTTTTCATAAATCATATAAATCATGAAAGACGGCAACCAGATGCTGGCATTTGGAACTGGCTGTTCGGATGGCAGATTCTACGGACACAAGGTTATCAATGGTGGAGTGACCCTGATGGAAGCTGCCCTGACATGGAGCCAGTAGGTCACATGCCTCCAGGACCCGACCCAACACAACCGCTGACACACCATACATTCCAGCAGCTTACAAAGAATGTTGGTGAGGTTCATAGGCCAATAGCTACCCACAAGTGGGTTCTTACCGGGTTTGAGCACTGGAATAATGGTGCTCTCCTACCATTGTAATGGAAAAATGCCATCGCACCTAATCCACTTGAAGATGACGATGCCATGTCACTTGTAGTCAGATGAGAGATATTTAATCATCTGACTGGATCCGATCTTGTTCATGAGGTGCATCGAGGCAACGTGCAAGAGCACTGCATATCTCCCACTCTGTAAATGGGGCGTTATAGGATTCACTGTGGCGTGTAGTAAATGAGAGGACTTACCTTTCCAGCCGCCATTTCAGAGTGCGAAAGGCTGGGGGGTAATTCTCTGATGCAGAGGCTCGAGCATAGTGCTCGGCAATCGCAATTGCGTCAGTAGATAACATGCTGTTTATGTTAACACCTGTTGGGATCTGGTACCCAAACACGTTTGATCATTGCTCAGACTTGAGAAGGTAATTTATGGCACCCAATGGTCTGATGTTGGCAGAGATGATGGGGCTAGAACTGTTGTAGCAGGGGCGTAAGACGATCTCATACATACATGTGTTCAAATTTCCTCTTAGCTCCAGTGTACGTCAGTCGGTCAAGGGTGTTGAACTCCATGATTTTTCTTTCTTTCTGGAGATTCCTGCAGTCAGGCGAGCAAGGTGAATGGTGCTCTCCGCAGTTGACACATATGGGAGGCGAGGCACATGGAGTATTGGGATGTGACGGACGTCCGCAATCTCGACATGTGATGCCGAACGTACAGCGGGAAGACATGTGGTTGAACTTACAGCATTTAAAGCACCGCATTGGGGGAGGGGTATACAGCTTTACATCACAGCTGTAGACCATCATCATGACCTCCTTGGGTCAAAATGTCGAAAATCAAGATGAAGGCACTGGTGGCATCCTGATTATCCCTCGGACCCCAGTGGACACAGCGAACGAAATGTACACCATGCTGCTCTAAATTGGCACATGGCTCATCGTCAGACTGCAAAAAGAAATCACTGTGAACTATTATTGCCTGGATCATATTTAAGTTCTTATGTGGCGTCATGATTACAGAAACATCCCCCAGTTTGTCACAAGTAGGTAACGCCCGTGACTGGGCAGAAGATGCTGTTTTGATCAAAACTGACCCAGATCTCATTTTGAACAAGGCCTCCACCTCCCCAAACTTGTCTCTAAATGCTCAACAAAAAACTGAGGCTTCATCGCGTTGGAAGATTCCCCATCAGCTCTCTAACATACAAGGTACTGGGGCAAATAAGAGCCACTGCCATCCTTAGCCTGACACTCCTCCCATGGTATGGCAAGAGAGGGAAAAATTTGGGGTCATACTTCTGTGGGTTGAATTGAGCCTGTGAACGCTTAAGTGACTGCTGGTGTTTGACCACCAGCAAGAGAATGTACTACACTTCATTGTGTGTCATCCGCCCAGTGGCCCTCCCCATGGGTGCTACCCAGCCGCAGCAAAGGCCACCTGTCAGGATAGCCAATGCCCCAGAGCAAGAGGTATCTACTCCTTAGCACACACGGGGCATTAATGGTGCAGGCATCAGCGGAGTGATCCCTGTGTGGTCAGGGGGCTACAACCAACACGGTACATGGTGGCCCCACCACAATGGACTGGCTACCATGCTGGATATCAGTTGCAACCCAGCAAACAAGTCCATTATCTTTATCAGTGTAGAAAATGATACTGTGCTGTTGATGGAACAATACACACCCAGGAAGGAGACCTCACCCAACAGTTGGAGAATGAGCAGAAGTGCACATCCATGCCGATGAAGGATGCGATAGGTCTCAGCACATGATGGTCACAATACACACCATGTAAGGCACCCTTCTCCAATTGGCTTGGACTTCAGGAAAATTTTGAAAAATGGAAGTCAAATCCTACCGGGGACCATCACAAAGTCCGAAACATGTGAGACTCCTTTTAGCCACACCTTACGACAGGCAGGAATACCTCTGGCCTATTCTAACCACCGGACCCACAGGAGGTGCTCACACTGTACTATGTCTGATTTAGTGATATAATACTTTTTCTGGTTCTGAGTAAGAAACGAGCCACGATTTGTACAAAGCCAACTGACTTATATAGAAGACCCAATTCAAATATTGATATATATCACATCTTAGGAAGTGCTGACATACTCCGATCATCAAATCTGTAGGAAGTAACCCCAATTAATTAAATGCTCATGGGAAAGTAAAAGATATAAAATTAGAGTTTCACACGGTTCCCGCTAGATAGCAGCAGTGTGCATCCACTCCAGTTCTATAAAATGGTGTCGGGACAACAGAAAGGGTTTTGTGTTCTACATTTTGCACAGTGCAGGTCAGTAGGATGGGCCACAGGTTTTAACACCAGAACCTACACTGGGGGAAGTGATGCAAGCCATTAAGACATTAAAAAAAAGAATAAGGCACCTGGAGGCGATCAGATCCAGGCCAAACTTCTCAAGTATGGTGGGGAAATGCTGTGGAAAACAATTGATAAAATAATACTGAATATCTGGCAAGAGGACAGCATGCCAAAGGAGTGGAAAACGGCTATAATGTGCCCCATACATAAAAAAGGCGATAAATTAAACTTCTAGAACTATCGAGGAATCTCCCTACTAAATACTACATATAAAGTTTTCTTCAAGATTCTAACCAGCAGGCTTCCTCCGTATGTGGAAGAGATAGTTGGAGAATATGAGAGTGGCTTTAGAAGAAATAGGTCAACATCTGACCAGATATTCACACTGTGTATACTACTTGAAAAATAACATACACCAGCTTTATATCTACTTTAAACAAGCCTATGATAGCATCTCAAGAGTGGCATTGGAGAATGTAATGGAAGAGGCTGGAATACCTAAGCTCATTAAGCTTTCTATGATGACTCTCAGCAAAACCAACTGTAAAGTAAAAATACAGGGCAAAATCAACAGAGAAGTGGAAATGAAGAAGGGACAGGGTGACAATATCTCCTCATTGCTATTCAACCTTTGCCTAGAAAAAGTCATAAGTCAGATAGAGTTAAATAAAGGAGGAACCTTCGTAAATCGTTCACTACAGTACCTAGCCTATGCTGACGATGTGGCATTACTCGCACGAAACCTTACCGTGCTAGGTAAAGCCTATCAACAAATGGGGAAAGGTGCAATGGAACTTGACCTGACAGTCAACATCGAAAAGACCAAGTATATGGCAATAACCAACCAACAAAACCTACCAAATCTCAGGATAGCCGTCAGGGAGTTTGAAAGGGCGAGAGACTTCAAGTACCTTGTGGGAGTTCGCTTCTATCAGAAAATTCCAAAATCCTCAATTACAAAACAATTATAAGACCAGTTGTTATGTACGGTGCCAAAACATGGACCATGATTGTAAATGAGGAAAGGATCCTTAGCATATGGAAGAGAAAGGTGCTACGTAAAATATATGGCCCAGTATAAGAGCAAGAAGGTTGGTGCATTCGTACGAATGCATAACTACAACACCTTGTTGAAGAACCTGATATTGTTACTACCATTAAAAAAAGAAGACTGCAGTGGGCAAGGCATGTGGCCAGAATGGAAGAAGACAGAGCATGTAAGAGGATTTTTGATGGCAAGGCTGGAGGCAGACGGCGGAGGGGACGCCCCACAAAGAGATGAGTGGATTGAGTTGAAGACATAAGAAAGCTGGGTGTCAGAGGATGGAGACGGAAAGTCATGGATCAGATAGAATGGCAGGATATTGTGATGCAGGCCAAGGCCCTTCAAGGGCTGTAGAGCCGAGGAGTAAGTAAGTACGACAAGCAGGAATACCTTGGGCCTATTCGGGTGACAAATGCGGTACTCTTCTGTGACCAGCTCTTGGACTGGTTGTGAGAGAATTGGAGGTGTGTGGAGAATTTGCATAGAAGAAGTCTGTAGACTAGGTCCAAGAGATAGTGCTTGCCTGTGAACCTGGGCGAGACCTTCAGCGTAATGGGAAAGGGAATTCTGGTCACTGCAATTACACCATTCCCAGATGGCAAGGATATGTAGGAGGGATTTTTGATGAAGGTTTTGTGGTTTTGACATGGAAATGCTTGTGGATGGAGCCATCAGATAGGAAGAGGTCAATGCCTAGGAAGGTGGCATGCTCAGTTCAGGACAGCCAGATGAAGAAGTGGATGGGAAAGAAGGTGTTGATATTGTAGAGGAATAGGATAGGGAGTCTTGGCCTGAGCCCAGGTCTGGACTCAGGGCCACGATACCCAAGACAACCTCGCCACTGCCAAACTGTGGCCAAGAGCAAAGTAGACCACCCTGTGGTACAATTTCAACTTCAATGGCTGCTTCACAACCTGGCCCACCTCGATATTCCCTCCTCCACCACCAGCTTTTCTAAAATGCACATATGGGAATCATCCTTATAACACTTTCTCCACACCCAAAATTATCCCCGCTCAACCTACAGTAATCTACTATCCCCACACCTTCCACCCAACAGTTTCCATGCTTTTCCCTTAACTGCTTCTCTTTTTCCACTCCCCAGTCTCCCCCACACCTCCTGAAGCCCCACCTAGCAGTCTAGTCCCTGTCCGTCCCACCAGACAGCACCCTTCTCTCCCACCATCCGTATCCTGCCGTCTCTCCTCCTCCTCCTCCTCCCCCCTTGCCACACTCCAGATCGCTATTCACATGACAGTCACATTTAAGTTGTGGGTGCCGGTGGTAGCCATCATGTGTGCATGCTTTCTTGTGTTCGGCCAAAAGCTATAATGTGGAACAGTCTTTTCATTGTGTCTACCTGCAAGTCAATGGGTCATCTCTATGGTGAATGGCAATCTATCCGTTTCCTAATATTGCTGATATTCCAACCTGGAGTTTCCAAGGTTGATTTTTATTATATTTCTGAATAGATTATAAATCTGACACCTTCAGAATTTCTAGAATGTCTACGAAAATTTCAAACACTCCAAGTTTCTGTAACTTGGAAATTCAGATTGATTAGGCAAGTTGAAACAAGGAATACCAGTAGCAACATGAAGCCTAGCCAGAAATATTAATGGAAGGAATGCATACACATCCCTTTGAACAGAAGAAAATTTGATCCCATTTAGGTATGTAATTTATAAATATTGGACTCAGCAGTAATTTAGTGTCAACACTGATGTAAACACCATTGTTCACAACTGTCTTTAAGGATATATAAACTGAACAGTAACTCTGTCATTCTATTGGTCGAAACAAAGAGGTATTATCTTAATATCTCAGCAGGGTGTATACAGGGACAAGGAAAAAAAATTCCCGGATTATTCCCGGATTTCTCCCGGATATCCCGCTTAAAAAATATGCTTTTTCCCGGGCGACCTACTGTCACTTAGCACAGAAAAAGTTCCCTCGGAACTGTAAAACTTATCAATCCTTTGAATGGTTAACGTTTTATATAATCGCGTAGAACTTCCCGGAAAAAAAAAAGAAAAGCCGGAGCAGAGAAGTTTTGGAATGACCTTTGATTTGCAGCAACATATACGCTGCATATTTTCGTATTACGAAAGTATAAATTCGAATTGCACCAAACACAGCTTGTTAGTTTCCGGAGCATTGCAACCGAGGTTGTGATGTCCTTTTGTAAGCGAGTCATATCTCAAGCCACGAGATCTCGCCAGCCGATGACAGCAGCTATTCAGAGCATAGGGCACGTGTTATAGTCAGCCACTAGCAAGATTACTGGTTACATAGTGCGAACACACAAGAGGAAAAGTTAACGGTTTACATTAATGTACACAGTACCGTATATCTACAAGAAAAGCTAAGCTTTCACGTGTAATATTGGTCTTTTTTTGGTGTGATATACTTTAAGATACATCACACAAATGTGCCAGTAAATTTAAAATTGTGACATAAATGCCTCGGCTCGAAATTCTTGAAGTGGCTGGTCCTCAAACTGTTCAGTTTCGAACGCTCTGTGATTTAGATATCCATCCCACTTTCACACACGTAACATAATTCATCTTGCGTAAAAAGAAATTTACTTTGAAAGTAACGCTTTTCTGACCACCGTTCGCAATACTGTTAGTTATAGGTTCGATTTACCAGTTGCCAGAGAGCGCCAAAAACGAATTATTGTGCGTGTGCAACTGCAGTGGTGTAGGAAGCCCGCATGTTCGTGTGTATAAAGCACTAAGAGAGCTTACACTACACCATAAAAGAAACAGGGCATCAGAGGATACTCCAAAAGGCATCAAAATTTCGTGAATCATACTAAAAAGCATAATTCGTCGTAAGTGCACATTGGTTTTTTCCAGATTCACAACGAAGTAGGTCCCATCTGATATTAAGCTTTTCAGTGTGGTTTTTGGGATGTAAATTTTCTTGGAGTACCAGTACTCTACGATCTCATGTTTGGTTCTTTATTATGGCATAATGCCATACATGGCAGAAGATGATAACGTGCACTTGAAATTCACCGAACAGTTGGAAGTACCCAAAATTGTTAAATGAAACACTTCGTTTCAAATAAAATGATTGCCTCAGCGGAATTTCTTTAGCAAACTTGCAAAAATAACTTCATTCTTCTGCAAGGCGATTAATGCTTGACTGCTACTAACTTGGAAAGAAAATAAAATCAGAAACTGAAATTAATAATATATTTTTGCCGTCTGTAATTATGTGAATGCATTTTAATTCACTTGATAGCTCCCGGCCACAGAAATCCGTTTTGTTTTCATTTGACGTGGGAGCTGTACACGAAGAGAAGCAGCGAAATGACTTAACGTAAACACGGGTCACGTGGAGACTAACCCCCTCCCCACTACAACTCAGACAACTCTGTGCAAGCACGAATCTGGCAGCTAGGGTACGCGAGAAAAATTTTTCTCGTTTGCATCTGGCTGCTTGCTGCTACTACCGATGCAGCTAACACCCAAACTTCAAGAAGCGGGAAGCGAGAGAAGGTACTGCTTATACGCGAGTGAAATGCGCATGCGCAACAGACCGTTGGCAACTGGTCAAACGAACCTAATGTGAACAGTTGTGACGTCATGCTCATAGCAAGCAGTTTATTGTTACGAAGAATTACAGTCTGCGCCCTACGGCCTTTAACATATTTTTGCTATCTGTAGACGCTTGTGCGTGCACGGTGTTTTGTTGTCGTAAAATGCACATTTCCTTTGCCACTACAGTTTTATTTTTTTCCCTCTCATTTATATTTTATTGCTGCAGTATCATTCTCCAGTAGCAGGATACAATAACATTCTTTGCTAGAGAATCAATTCTGCAGTCAAAACTACAAAAATGTAACTGAAAGCTAAAACAATGAAAAATTCCCGGAATTCCGAAAAATTCCCGGGTTTTTCCCGGATGAAAAAATTCCCGGGTTTTTCCCGGAATTCCCGGTTGTCCCGGGTCGTATACACCCTGCTCAGTTCTGCCATAAGAACTGCAAATACCTGTGAAATTAGCTGTTGCAGCTTCCTTAGACCTAAACCATGCCTGCAGCAATTTCTTCTTCAGTCTTTAAACGCAGTATTAATTGTTACAAACCACAGTAACAATGAAAACAAATTTAAAAAATATTTTTCAAACAACATTGTGGGACAACCAAATAAGAAACAAAATCCCAATTCGAAAGTATCCGATTCTATGAGGGACACTCCAAAAGAAACGCACACTATTTTTGTTAAAATACAGTTTTCATTCTGAATGTGTGAAAGTTTTACAGTGCGTAGATACATCCTTCCCACTTGTTTTCAAACTTAGTTAAATCTTGTTCCCGTGAGTGGCACCACCGCAGCATGTCTTCAAGATGGCTGCTACACTTGTCGTTCATCAGAAGCAACGTGCTGTCATAGAATTCCTGTGCTGTGAAAATGAGACAGTGGGAAACATCCACAAGAGGTTGAAAAAGGTGTATGGAGATGCTGCTGTCGATAGCAGTACGGTTAGTCGGTGGGCAAGCAGTTTACATGATGAAAGCAGGCACGGCAATATTGAGGATTGTCCTTGCAGCAGCAGGCCTCGTACTGCACACACTCCACACAATGTGCAGAGTTAACGAATTAGTGACTGCTGACAGACGCATAACAATGAACGAACTGTCATGCTACGATGGGATAGGGGAAGGAAGTGTTTGCAGAATACTGAAAGGTCTGTGCGTTAAAGGCTTGTGTCAGGTGGGTTCCCAGGATGTTGACAGTGGCTCACAAAGAAACAAGAAAAATGGTATGCAGCGAACTTTTGGAACAGTACGAGAATGGTGGAGATGAATTTCTTGGAAGAATTGTGAGAGGTGATGAAACATGGCTCCATCATTTTTCACCAGACGAAAAGGCAATCAATGCAGTGGCATCATGCACATTCACCCGGGGAGGGGGGTGTTCAAAACCACCCCTTCTGCTGGAAAAGTTATGTCTACGGTGTTTTCCAATTCTGAAGGACTCTTGCTTGTGGACATCATGCCAAGTGGAACCACCATAAATTCTGATGCATATATTACGACACTGAAGAAACTTGAACTCTACTGAGTTGTGTTCTACCACATTTTGCTGTTGCCTGACAATGTACGGCCACATGCCAGTCAAAAAACTATGGAAGCGATCACAAAACTCGGATGGACAACACAACACTGGCCTTACAGTCCTGACCTGGCTCCATATGACCATCATCTCTTTGGGAAACTGGGAAGACTCTTCGTGGAACAAGGTTTGAAGATGATGACTCCCTTGTGCACGCTGCCAAACAGTGGCTCCAACAGGTTGGTCCAGAATTTTATTGTGCGCATATACAGATGCTGATTACATGATGGTGTAAGGCAGTTGAGAGGGATGGAAATTATGTGGAGAAATGAAAATATTGTTCCTAAAGGATGTATCTACACACGGAAAAAATTTCAAACATGAAGTTTTTTTAAAAAAATAGTGTGCATTTCTTTTGGAGTGACCCTCGTACCTGTCTGCTTTCACCAGTTGTGTCATCAAGATGTTGGACACCCCTAATTCCAGCACACACACAGTGAACAAATATTTAAACAACAATGTGGAATATTTCCCTCCAGCAATAAAATTAAACTGATGGGACAACTGCGGGAAGTGTGTGTGTGTGTGTGTGTGTGTGTGTGTGTGTGTGTGTGTCTACAACAGTAAGAGTGACATCACTATTCCAAAAGAAACAAAACTGAAAAGAAACATATGAAATCCTCAAGAATAAACTGAACAAAAACCACATACTTCATTTGACCTACGTAGCCGATACAAAAGCAGCAATACCTAACACCCCCTACCCCCACATAGGACCATAAATACCAATATCATTTCACTCAACTACGTAGCTCAAACCGAGACAGCAATACCACCACCCACCCAACTCAACCATAAAAACAAGTGTTATAAGTTCACTTGATGTATATATATCCAAGGAAGTCCCCAGTATCAAGAACCCACAAATAGCGGAACTTTGAGTTAATGATTACCAATTAATAATATTGTCACCAATCACAAATTTTCATTTTTTAATTGCGTCCAAAGTGTTTCTGAACTACAACACAAGGATTATATGGCTATAATGGGCATTTCATCTGCTTCCATTTTCACCCAACAGTAACAAAGCTACACAGTTGTTAGATTTCAGCAGACTATGCCTAATGTGGGATTAATGAGAAAATGTTAGTTTGAATTTACTATTATTACCATTTACATGGTATGGTAGCACACCCATTACTCCATACTATCGCTGTATCACAAGTCATATCATACACATGTTGAATACAGTAGTCTGAAAATAAGGAAGTTTTTCAGCAATGCAGAAAACAAAAGTTATGGCCAAACTTAAATAAAGACTTACTTAACTTTATTTCTCACTTTTCTTTAGCATTTCCTGATTAAACCCACCTGAGGTATGGTTTATAACAGTGTCATTTTGTTACTATTAGGTGAAGACTGAAGCATATATTGATGTCCATTAAAGCCATACAGTCCTTGAATATGTAGCTCCAAAACCCCATTGGACAGTAATGAAAAAATAAAAATTTGTTGTTGATGATGGGATTTTATTAATCAATAAACCTTAACCTAGAAGTTACAGTCATGGGCACTCCGTAACTTAATGTCTATTAAGAAGATACATTATCAAAACCTAATGAGAACAAAATAACTGCAACATAGCAGACACCTACAAACTACTCCAACATAAACTTCGATAACCACGTAGCAAGAAAAATCATGTACACAGACACTGCTCAGTGTTATGAATTCCGCACAGTGCTGACATTTCACACATTCCGCAAAAAGGCCTTATAACTGTAGGAATTTAATTGTAGACACTATATTGTCACCTACTGCAGCAACCAACAAATTGCTAGTAAATCTTGGAAGATCTACATACAATAATAATAGAAGTAATAAATTAATTAAAAAAAAACACATCAAATGCACAATTAACAGGACAAACCAACAATATTAAAAAAAAAAAATAATCAGTACTCAATAACTAATGACATGAAAATTCATTACCCACTAATTTTGCATTACACATGCTGTGCTTTGGGAGAAAAGATTATACCAATTCCCTTGTGTCCAAAGTAACAATTTTTCTCCAAAAGTCTTTTCTGCTGCATTGGTTAGTTAACTTACAGGTAATAGGTTACTCTGTTTCAATCCTGACACTTTGGAGTATCTAACCACCAAATTTCACATTCATTTCATGAAGACTAAAACAGATTTTGATTTATACACAAAATGTTAAGAGCGTCATTGTGTGCTATCTGTCTTAAAATCATCATAACTTCAAAGACATTTAATACAATTACTTACCTCAGTAATGTGAACAAATAAATGAAGTTACATTCACCTCCCAGATTGCTTGGAAGACATTATATAGAATGACATATACAGCACAATAAAGTTATTCCATGCATACTTCCAAAATAATTTCTGAATTCTCATGGATGAGGTGGTGATACAGACAATCTAAATCGAGTATGTGATGGAAAGAAGATTCACAGTCTGACTGACACCACTAGTCACAATGATTGTATTGAACACGCATATTTACACTGCTGACAGAACTGAAAAAGCTAACCTGAAGTATCTTCCTTTACTTTCCAGAAAGACAACAAATACTACGCTACTTTGTAAAATTCACTTCACTTTTGTGCCCTAATTCCACTCAAACATGAGCAGTGTTCACCATAGATGATAAAATAGCCATGGAAAAAGGGAGGGGGGTGTCAGGTGAGAGATTTTCAGAATAGGTGAATCATCCAACAAATTTGCAGTTGGAATTCCTTTACCAATGACAACAATGCATCACATGATCCAGTTTAATTGTAACAAATCTTCCAACAACTATGGACATAGCACATAATTCACAGCTACCCCCAAAACTGTTATCATTTCTATTGCATTACCTGCATTATATGTCCATTTCTGGTATGAAGAACTGCTTCATTGCCACAAATAACTACACTGTAATATTGCAAATATTTTCAGCCACTCTTTCTCAGCAGCCGCTGCAAATATATTTACCACATACATAAAATAAATTCCATTTGCAAGAGATTGAATTTTTTACTTATCTATGTGGTTAAACATGATTAAAATCCAATATTTGTCTATTACATTTTGACTGAGATTTCAGTACAATGCAGCAAGCAAGCTCCACTTATCAGTCACCAACACATTTACAGTTGCAGAGTGAGTGGCAGTGTAGGTGCAACAAGCTTTCACCATGTGGTGTTGGCACAACATAGATGCTTACTTCTTTGGCACAGTGACAAGATGACAATCACTTCATAACAACTACCATATTAAAAGGTACTGTACTTATTATAACTTGGTAACATCAGTAGCAGACACCACAAAAAAGTCTACAGATTGTGCTGATCTAGAGTTGTCAGGACGTCACAGATAAATCTTACTTAACCCCAGGGCATCTATTGTGACAATAAAATTGTTCCCTGAAGTTCACTTTCCAGAGTCCACTTCTCCCCTAACCCCAAAACTTATATGCACTCATTCACATTAAGTACAATGCATTTAATATCCTGTCCCTATCACTCATTGTTAGCACTCCATATACACAGAGGACATCCAAAACTGCAGACTGAAACAGTTGCAAAAGTTTAAATGAAATTTTATCTGAATGGAAGTGCTACATATTATTGTACAACAAAGAGGGATAAGAATAGAACTGCTTGTATGGGCAACTGGAATGATTAATTATGGTAGTAAGCCATATAACATCACAAGTAAATATTAAATTTTATGTGTAGAGCATCAAATACCTATCTGTGAAAAATAGTTTTGAATGCAAATTGAAAACTTGTACCGAAAACTGGCAATAATTGTTGCCGTTCAATAGACACATCAATTTGCATACTATTAATTTTAACACCTTTCATTCGAAAACCTTTACCCATTACCGTAGCACCCGAGAACATATCAAATAGTGGTCATTACTCGGTTACTATTATGGTGTTTGTGCAGATACAATTCTGAGCTTTTAATGCGCGGTAAAATTTCGGACAAGCATTTTTCATAATATACATAAAAAAGTAAATTTTATTGTTAAAATAAGCTGCTTTATTCACAATCATCTTCGCGCACATTAATTTTTGCAACAGCGGAAAACTTATTTCTAGTCCACATTCCTTTCCTAAACATATATACACCAACATAATAATTGCATATAATATAAAAATTAAAATGCTTACCACTTGCGCTTTGCAGAAGCAGTCTTTCCACCAGATTTCCGGGCTTTCGCGCCTCGTTTAGGTTTTGCTGCAACTCGTGGCGATCCTTTCTTCGCTACTGACTTACGTGCCTCACCAGATTTTGGTTTCTTCGGTGACTCAGTTTTACCTCTTCCGCGTTTTTCGGGAGTGTTCTTAGATTCTTGGCCATCTGCAATATCAGTTTTATCCTTCTGCTTGCCTCTGGCCCTCTTAGGTGCAGGTTCGCCCTCCTCTAACGTAGTTGCAGTTTTAGCCTCCTCCACGTTTTGTGATGCAGGCTGGGCTTGAGACTTTTTAGGACTTCTACGAGGCTTTTTTTGTTCTGCATCTGTAGATTCTGCCGTTTTAGCTGCTTCTGCGACGGGCGTCTTCGTAGCTGAGCGTTTTCCTTTTCTCGCCGGCATGTTTAGAACAGTAATCCACACGTACAACGCCTAGCCAGATAACTATTTTGGCGCGAATGTTACACACAGAGCGGTAGAAGCCGCTAGCTGGCGCATGCGCAGAGCCGGTGTGACGTAACGAACTTACATTCACATAACCGACAGGCTCATTTCAAATTTGAAAAGAAAAACTCTAAAAATAAATTACTTCAACACGATTTTATGACGCCTTTTTCAGTTTGGTACAGTATTACAAACAATTAACGTGTTTGTAAAAACAAATTTATGCGCCAGAAAAACTACCGTTCCTGAGGTGAAGTTCTGATGAATCTAGACATTAAAATGGAAATCAGAATGTCACCTTGAGAATCATTTGTAAAGGGATGAATTCACTCGTACATCTCTTTCAAGAGTTCATTATCTCTTACTCTCGTAAGAAGCTTGGCGCTCATACAGTCCATTGCTAGAGGGTCGTCTATGGTCCTTATTATTTCCACATTATACGCATTGGCAAGCATAAGAGTTGCCAGGAAATAACGCGAAACATTTTCGACTGGTTCATTTCCAACTATATCACTGAAAGGCAAAACTGGGTGTTCCTCCGTATGTGGGAATCGAGAAAGCACTAAATCACAATACTTATGAATATTAAAATGACCTCTTTCCTGTGATGCCTTCAAAATATGTCTTATGGAATCATGCCATTCATTTACAATCTGTGTTATACTTTCAGCGACCTCTGCTGTTACTGCTGGAACGACAATCGCCTCTCTAACAAATTCCGCGTAACTTGGTGCAGGCACGTCGGAGGGTGGAGGTAAACATTCGAGTAGTGGCAGTTCATCGACCTCATTCACTTCAAAATTAACGTCGTCCTCGTTTTCAAGAATCACAGGCTCTTCAAAGCCGCAAAAGTCTTCTTCGCCAAATTCGCTAGCCACATCCCTCATAACATCGTCTAGATTTAATTCGACAGATTCTTTAGACCGTTTCTGCTCCGGTAAACAGCAATACTCTTGAAAGGCTAAGTAACATACTTTTTTCTTCCCTTTCGAAATGATATCCTTCGCAAAAAATGACAAAAAACTAGGTGGTCTTTTGTTTCTTTCCATACCTGCGTTATTGTCAGCAGGAGGTCTCTTTTGCAATACAGATGAAATGTACTCAGTGGCAGATGGCATATGAACTGTAGGTCTTGGTTGCAGTTCTCTTTCTCTCTCATCTTTTTGCACAATGCTATCCCATCCAGTACGATTCTCATTAACAACCTCCACATTTCCCTTTTTTCTAGAATTTTCTGCTTTGTTCTTCTCATGCTCTTGATCTGTTGCAACTTCAACTATTTCTTCTCGACTTGGTGCGGCTGCTAGTGTGCATACTTCGATGGCACAATTTTCGACAGGTTCTGGATCAATTTCCATTGGAATAGTTTCATGTTGTTCAATTGCAGGTTCCGGTGAAGGGCTTGATAACTCATCGTAATCATATTCTAGTGCGCCTGAACACTGGTTTAATTCTGGTTCACTAATTAACAGTCCAGTGGATGACAGGTATTTATTGACTCTGAAATCATATTTATTACCGACTGCGTTACCCCTCTGCCCATAAAGTTCTATTTTCTTTACACCCAGAAAGGAATCTAGCTGCGGATTGTATACGGGAAGTAGCTTGACCTTACTGCGTGTCTCGCGCGCTTGTATGTTTATGTCTCCAGCAGAAGCGCCATATTCATCATCTAAAGAACAGAATTCTGTAGAAACATGGGCATTGTCCTTCCCCTCCTTGCCTTTCTTCGTTGGTGCACCAGGTTTTGCTGGGTCAGTTTCATTTCTCTGGTTCCTAATGGTATCTAAAACATTATGCAATATCTGCCACAAGTAATCCACTTTCTTCCCATAAATGTCAGCAGATTTTTGAATGACGAGTGCAGCTTTCGCAAAATTGATGGCACTAAGAATTTCCTGGGCATTTAAACTATTTTCAACCAGCAAGTCATGGTATTCCTGCAGGTATCGTGCCAAATTAATTTCCCAATTCTCTGTCAGATCACGAATAGGGTTAAGTAACACAGAAAGAACACAGTCTTCCAGCGCGCCGTCTTCTTGAGTATAAGATGTTCCAGCCATAATGTTACCAGAGTGCTATATGAAAACGAACACACTCGCATTCCAAGCAATCACAGCACCAAACATACATTAATTCACAGTAAAATCACAAATCACATATAAAATACAATCACACAACACCTGCGGCGAAGACAATTGCAATGCATTTCAGCAAAAGATATCTCTCTCAACTCAAAAGGCCAATACCAGCGCCTTCTAATTATATAGTGAATTTTGGTCAAATCATGCATGACTAGGAATATTCCGTTCATTTTGGTCAGGGTATAATAATCAAATAACATTTCTGGCGAGTTTCCTTGCTCCGTTAGTTATTGTTGTGAGAAATAACATATAATTATGCACACATATTTTCAGCAACGGTCAGGAATACCAATGAGAAGGCGGTGTATTGCATTGTGGTGGAATTCAGTTGTGTTACAAGTTTGTGATTGAGAGAACTGAGTTATTTTTTTCCTCGGGGAGAGAATTCAGTATTCTGCTCGCGCTGATGGAACAGTCTTAAAAAGGTCAACACGTTTTTCCTTCGGAGAAAAGGAATGAAAGAATGAGCAGTGCCGTGCACAAGAAGACTGGAAACCTAAGTGCAAATGTTGGCGTTAGACAGGCAAAGGCTTGCAAAGAAGCTGTAATATTAGATTCTGGTAAATAAAAATCTTAATTAACCTATATTTATCATATAATTTTATTTAATAATTAAACCTTTGCAGAAACACAATGATATTTATTTTTATTAACAATTGACAATAAATAAAATTGAATTTCAACAGAGCCCGTTACTGAAGAAACCATTATTAAGAAGGGATATGCTTCGCCGGAAGACGTACTGAGACTTCCTAAAATAACAGAAAGTGAGTTTCAGACATTTGAAACGTTTTTGACACCATTTGAGGTCAAGTATAATCAATAGGAAAAATAACTTTCTGAATAGAACTACATATTTAAAAACGTTTTCCATATGCTCCGATATAGATGCAGTGTCTGCTATAATATGTTCATTATCACTTGTCAAAATTGGTGTGTGTGTGTGTGTGTGTGTGTGTGTGTGTGTGTGTGTGTGTGGACAGAGATGGATATCATTTGTTAAAATATGTATACATTTCTACAGATTACTTGTGTTCTCCAGAGGCAAATATCTATGACATAGACTTTACTCGGTTCAAGATAAGAGATCTGGAAACTGGGACTGTGTTGTTTGAAATTGCAAAACCACCAGCTGCAGGTAAGAATAAAAAGGTCAGATGTTCAGAATGCTGTGTAATAATACAGATTAAGTTCTTAGGTAATTGGCATGTCCTGTTATGCAAGGACATTGTAATGTATGAAGTGAAGTGAATATGTTACTAATGATAAATGCTGCCAGACCAGGATTTGTACCCAGATTTTCTGCTTTTCATGAAAAGTCGCACTAGACAAGAAACTCAGATGCACTGAGATAGGAATTGGAGCTCCACACAAGCTTGTTTTGGCAAAACCCAGTATTACAATTTGATCGACCACCACACGCACTCTCACATATAACTAATAATTTCAGAGGAAGCCTTAGCCAGTATATTTGTTCCCCAATCATATAGTTGTCCCATGGGGAAATGGGTCAAGACAAACGTGCAAATGTTAAAGTAAAAAACATGAATGTAGTTTGGCAGACGACAGTTTGGTTGTGAGTTGGTGAAGCCAACGAATGTGAAACTGAAAAAAAAATCTGGTTATGGTGACAGACTGGTCCATAGCTTAGCTCATAAAAAAAACACTGTTTTCACATTATTTTCCCCATGTTGTTACAGTGTTTGTCAAGTGTTTCCCATGTAACTGGTCAGAGTTGACGACTCGTATTGATATTCCTCTTTATTGGGGGAAACTTAATCATCCACCAATCAGTTGAGAAATTGTAATTTTTGTAAATGTAGTTGATGTTACAAGACCTGCAGAAATAATACCAAATGCTTTCTCTGAAAGCTACCTAGAACAGGTAGTTTGGAAACTCATTAATGATGGAAATGTATTGGATTTAGCAGCAACAAATAGATGTAACTTCTTTGAGAATGTCCAGGTTGAAACTAACGTCATTGAACATGACAGTGTAATGAAAAGTATAGATTGCAACTCACCTTATAATGGAGATATTGAGTTGCAGACAGGCACAACAAAAAGACTACTAAATATTTAAGCTTTCGACCAGAAGACGTACTCCGCAGGGTCAGCTGGGGGACAGTATAGTGCTGTTTGTGAGAGTGCACAGATAGGAGATAGAGAGAGGGTACATCTGCTAGGTTAAGTCAAGAGGTTAGACAGATGATTAATGGTCCATCCGGCCTCTGCCTTTGTTAATCATTGTCATTCACCCACCTATCCATTTCCTGTCCCCACTCCACCGCCTTCTGTTCCACAATTGCACCCACAGCCTTCTTGTTTCTCTCCTTTACTGTTCCAATGCCCCCTCCCCCCTCTTTTTCATCTCCGTACTGCATCTAGCTCCTGTACCTCTCTCCACTTCATTCCTGTATGCTCCGACAAACAGCACTTTACCGTACCGTGCTCTCCCTCCCCATCCCCATCCCAGTCTCTTCCTTGCTCCCACCACCCAGATTGCTTTTCTCCTTCATGCTGAGTTGCTCACAGTCTGGGCTCAGCAGCCAGAAACAGTGGTCGTGTGTGTGTGTGTGTGTGTGTGTGTGTGTGTGTGTGTGTGTGTGTGTGTGTGTGTTTTAGTATATTACAGAAAAAGGCTTCCTGGCAGGAAGTTTACATGTTTAGTAATCTTTTTTTTGTATCTGTCTGTGATTCAACATCTCCACTATATGGTGAGTAGCAGTCTTATCATTTTCATATAGTCATTATTCCCTTCTGGATTTTACATCAATGAACATGAGACAGTTTTAGAAACAATGATTTCCAAAAGTTCTAAGCAAAACTAAAAGAAGTAAGAAGATTTACATATTTATATCTAAAAACAAAGATGATGTGACTTACCAAATGAAAGTGCTGGCAGGTCGACAGACACACAAACGAACACAAACATACACACAAAATTCAAGCTTTCGCAACAAACTGTTGCCTCATCAGGAAAGAGGGAAGGAGAGGGAAAGACGAAAGGATGTGGGTTTTAAGGGAGAGGGTAAGGAGTCATTCCAGTCCCGGGAGCGGAAAGACTTACCTTAGGGGGAAAAAAGGACGGGTACACACTCGCACACACACACATATCCATCCACACATATACAGACACAAGCAGACATATTTAAAGACGCTTGTGTCTGTATATGTGTGGATGGATATGTGTGTGTGTGCGAGTGTGTACCCGTCCTTTTTTCCCCCTAAGGTAAGTCTTTCCGCTCCCGGGACTGGAATGACTCCTTACCCTCTCCCTTAAAACCCACATCCTTTCGTCTTTCCCTCTCCTTCCCTCTTTCCTGATGAGGCAACAGTTTGTTGCGAAAGCTTGAATTTTGTGTGTATGTTTGTGTTCGTTTGTGTGTCTGTCGACCTGCCAGCACTTTCATTTGGTAAGTCACATCATCTTTGTTTTTAGATATATTTTTCCTTCGTGGAATGTTTCCTTCTATTATAACCATATGATTTACATATTTAGTAAGTTAGGTTAATATGCACTTGGCTCACATCTCAAAAGAGGAATATCTCTAGACAGCAGCATGTAGAAGAACTGTGGCTCAAGTGTAAAAGAGTAGTTGACCACATATTGGCGTTTTTGTGGACCTTTCTCCAAGAGGAAGTTTTATTCTTAGCTCTCTTTCCTTCCATCAATTGAGCTTACTATGTAGTAGCTTTTAACTTCTTTTTCATATAAGTGTTCTAAGGTTATGACATGGGCGTGTATGACCTCAATTGTTTTTGTCTCCTAAAACAAAACATACTAGGTAGACGTATACTTAGTAAAACAGTTCATAATGGGATGGATCCTCCCTGGTATACAGTCGCTGTAAAGAAACTTCTAAAGAAACAAAGACCGCTGGGTAACAGGCCCAAAACCAAGCATATGGCTATAGGTACAGAGATGTTGAATGACATGAATTTGTCAGTCATGATGGCAATGCTTGAAACCTTCATCATCTTCTATAGCAGAGTACTGTCAAAAGACCTCTCTCAAAACCCAAATAAATTCCGGTCATATGTAAAGACTGTTAGATAAACCAGAGCCTATAATACCACAAGCCCTAAAATACAGCATAAACGTATTCTAAAATGGCTACCGCAATGTCATAGTTGCTCATTCCAAAACAAAACAGAAAACCCGGAACTGTGCACGAAAGAAATACAATCCTCCCCCTTCAAACCTACGAGATCTAAAATAAACTACACACATAGTACTCAGAAAACATAACAATCCATCAAATTGCTGCCATGCCATTGAGCAAACCAATACAAAAAAGAAACACAAACACTAAATTTAAAATACAAAACAGTAACTTAATTACTAATATAAAACTGAACAAAAAAAACAACAACAGAATGTACATGAAAACCCAAACCCACTCTCACACACGTACCCAACAACCCATGGCCCATGCATCTTGTCTGTAAGTTCTGTAAACCCTCGAAAATAGAAAACTACTCAGGGCACTCGTACTGTCACCATGAGATTGCAGCACAGAAGAGCATGTTTTGCGCCCTTCCAATAATAGATCTAACTCCTCCTCCCCTCCTCCCTCAAGACACCACAATAGTGTTTAAAGAAATTTCGGGCTTGCAGTTGGTCATCAACTACACTCCATGATATTTTGACTGGGTAGCTTGCATGTTATTCTCAGGCGAACTACTGAAGACTGACGAAGACGTCCTCCGTTCCACAATGTATAGTGGGCTGTGAGTATTCTGTGCATGCGACATAATCAAGTTGACAAACAGACCACACTACCTGGTGGGAGCATTCTTGCTGATGAACCACAGAAGTTAGCTGTCCTTAGCATTGCTGCTTGTTGTGGCCATTAGCACACTCTGTCATCTTTGATTTGAGCAAATTGTGGAGATGATAGAATTCCACACATTATCCAATTGGTAGCTGCGTCATGGTTTATTAGATTTTCCACTGAGCGTATTTCCACAGCTTCTTTAATAATGGAATCCAAAAAGTATGTTACTGTTGCCACAATTATTTTATCATACACCATTGAATGTCCTGTGGAGATGCAATGTTTGGCATTAGTAGACTTGCTTGGTTGCAAAAGGTGAGTGCATCACTGAGGTTCGGCACAACATTGTTCCACAGTGCTTGTGGCCTGGCCTATAACAAATTTCTGTAACTGATTCCAGCAAGGCAACACTCTTAGATTGGGAGCAGAAAACACTTTCAACTGAACAAAACATTCTTGGTATTTTAAATGAAATATTGCCAACAAGGGGAAGAAAAACTAGATATTTGGCCAGTGTGCTCTTCTCTTCATCCACATTTTCCCTGAACAGTGTTGAAATGGGTAAGCTCTTCAGGCAAACAATCTGCATCTGAGACTGTTTGAGCTCTGTGTACTAGCATTTTAAGTACACTCATACAGGGTGTCTACGACCCGGGACAATCGGGAGATCCGGGAAAAACCCGGGAATTTTTTCATCCGGGAGAAAACTGGGAAAAACCCAGGAATTTTTTAGATGTCCGGGAATTTTTCATTGTTTTTGTTTTCAGTTAAATTTTTGTAAATTTGACTGGTAAGAACCAATACTCTAACAAAGGGTAGTACTGTATTCCGCTACTGCAGGAATAAAACATGAACGAGAGGAAAAACGAAAATGAAACGTAAATTGCAGAGGAATGCGCCATATACAACAACAAAACACTGTGCTCAGACAAGTGTCTGCCAACTGCAAAATGTGTCAAAGGCTTTGGGAGGACTATGCAATGCTTCATAACAACAAATTGCCTCCAATGAGCGTGACGTCACAATCGTTTTAGCAGTTACTAGCGGGATCGTGCGCATGCGCAGTCGAGTAGTGCCATTTCCCGCTTCTGGCTACAGAAATGTGGCAGTCGGCTGTGTAAGCAGTCGCAGCAAGCAGCTAGATGCTACCAAGAAAAATTTTACTGGCGTGTCCAAGCTGCCAGATTCATGTATGCGCAGCAGGCTGGATCTAGGTGAGGGGATTCGTATTCTTGAGGAAAAAAAACCTTGTTTCACAAAGCACCTAGCCTCCAGCGCACTTTGGTCTATCGATTATTAATATGGCTTTGAAATGCATCCCTGTCTGTTTTTAAACACATTCTAAGTTGATTTCTGAATGATTTGTGAATGCGTGTATAGTGCACATGATGTCTGTCAGGGGAATCCTCGTCACACCTAGAAATAAACTTTCCTGCAGACAAAAAGGGCTATACAAGATGAGCGAAGTAAAGCCGAATGGATGAATGCCAACCACTGTCTGATTATGTGGTTGATTGGGTTTGCGAATGATGAGCGTTGTTATTACTTGCGAAATCCGTAGATTCGGACTACCAGAGTGGAAATAAACGACTAACAGGAATAACAGGTAAGAAAGATTATGTATTATCTTCTTGATGTATCTAAGAAAATGAAGTTCTGACATAAAAGTTTTGGCCAGATCGCTATACTAGTAAGGGCCAGTTGTACATTCCCCAGCTAGCAGCTGCTTTAACTTCTATTCTGGAAGTAGTGCGGATAACGCATTGTACAAACATGTAACAACGCCTAACCAGAGAATAATCGCGGGACAGAGTTAGTAAAGTTATACGGCGAATAAGCTTTGACATTCACAGGAATAGTTACAGAATTAGTGATGACAAGACTTTGATAGAACGGGGAAGGAAAAGAAACGGGGACATGACACAAATTATGGAAGAATATGACGATCCCAAATTTGTATAAAAATTTCGTACTATTACTTTTCGATCTCATGCTTGAGAAACTGGAGCGTATGAATGAAGTGTGAAACTGTTTCCCAACATAAAGCTTTTTGCTTGTAGTAGGCCTAATAGGCATTTGATATTGGTACTTTGTGAATTATATTCTGTTGTGTTATAAAAATGATAATTTGTGCCAAAACAGTCTCGTTTATTTGTGTGTTACACTTGCTGCAGTATTAGAATGGCCTATTTTGTTTTATCTAGCGGACAATGACAAAATAAACGTAATCAGATAGCGAAAGCACACGTCTTGGGTCCTGTTTGTAATAACAGCTTTTTCAGTGTTAGTCAACGAAATTTCGATTTTTCATGCAGCAAAATTTTTGACGAGCTTTGATGATGAGATAATAGATTCTTTCGCAGAAAGGAAAGCCCCCCCATGTACACCTGTAGCAAGATTAGAGAGAAAAAAACTCAAGGAACTAAGGATTGAGGAAATGCGTACTGTTGTGTGTCTCTTGTCTTTGCTGGTTTTATGTATCCTGTATTTAGTTTTATGTCACACAAAAGCAACAAGTTGTTAGCTAATAGGGAATAAAGAGTGCAAATTTTCTGAAGAGTTTTTGTTTACAAATAATCCCATCCAGTATTAACAGAGAGTTTAAAAAAAGGGGGTGGGGCAGGTTGTCAAACCAGCCGACTGGAAGCAGGAGAGGCACCGTACGACACTTTACTTTCCACTGTTCTGAATACAGTTTGATGGCATCCATTACAAAATATACACATTTCAATTCCACAGAACGAAATACAGTGACGTGTGATAGAAGATTGCTGTGTGATTAGCCGAGCGGTCTAAGGCGCTGCAGTTGGACTGTGCGGCTGGTCCCAGCGGAGGTTCGAGTCCTCCCTCGGGCATGGGTGTGTGTGTGTTTGTCCTTAGCATAATTTAGGTTAAGTAGTGTGTAAGCTTAGGAACTGATGATCTTAGCAGTTAAGTCCCATAAGATTTCACACACATTTTTGAATGCTGTGTGGAGGGGTGTGGCACCGCACTTTGGCACACTTAAGACCAAATATCATGTCTTACATTTCCTTGAACACAAATGTTTTATGCATCAGACTATTCAGAAAGATGTGCGCTACAAAATGAACATATTTTTGAAAATTCAATTTTTTTAGAAATTTTTCACTCCCTATCTCAAACGCTTGTGGGATGGGCGGAGTATTGCTCTGGTTCGGAAATACCGTAGAACCAGGGCTAATGCGCGGAGTAGTCTTGAGTACGGTGGGGAAGTGGGTAGTCTCCATGTGACCTGTGTTTACATTTAGTGATTTTGCTGTTTCTTCTTCCTTTACTGCTCTCACGTCAAATGAAAACAAAACGGATTTCTGTGGCCGGGAGCTATCAAGTGAATTAAAATACATTCACATGATTACGGAAGGCAAAAATATGTTATTAGTTTCAGATTTTATTTTATTTCCCATTTTCTGATGGCCAAGGATTAATCGCATTTTAGCACCATGAAGTAATTTTTGTCGGTTTGCTAAAGAAATTTGCTTTCATTAATATTTTCCGCTGAGGCAGTCAATATATTTGAAACGAAGTGTAATTCCACACTATTGGCTAATTTCAACTATTCACTGCATTTCAGGTGCACGTTTTCACTCCTAGCACGTATCGCATTATGCCATAATAAAGAAACAAACATGAGATAACACAGTACTGGTACTCCAAGAAAATTTACATCTGAAAACCACATTGAAAAGCTTAATATCAGGTCGAGGCCTACTTCATTGGGAATTTGGACATACTAATGTGGACTTTTAAATGTGTACATTGTAGTATGGTTCACGAAATTCCGATGCTCTCGGAATATCCTCTGATGCCTTGTTTCTTTTATGACAATGTGAGATCTTTTAATGTTTTACACGTACGAACATACGGGCCTCCTAAGTCATTGTAGCTACGCAAGTGCAGTGGCGCCTCTTATGTGGTGCTCTCTGGCAGCTGCTGAAACGAACCTATTTCTAACAGGTCGCGGGAAAATATTGCGAATGTTGGTTTGAAAAGCATTACTTTCAAAATAAATGTCCTTTAATGCAAGTTAAAGCAGAGCTTGAGGTTTACAAGAAGGAAAGGAAGATTCAGGATTTGAAGGTCAAGAGATGCATACCCTATTGTGAAGCTAAAAAAGCTTTCAAAGCTATCCAACCTCCGGTTTTCGCTATTTCTCTTGCATCAGCCCTTAAGACACCATTCGCCAAATGTGATGCCTCCACACAAACTCAGACCACAGATTCAAGTATGAGCGCATGCACTTGTCGGTGTGCCTGTGGGGGAAACGCTCCACTTGTAACTGAAGTCATTAGAAAGCAGTCAGCAATGGGCTTACCACCTAAGCCACATCTCACTACCCACCATCAGAAGCCAACTAAGCCATCCTCGCAACCCAGGCAACCACCTCCTCGCATCAATAAAGAAAAAGTCCTTCGAAAGATAGTTCTAAGTCCAAGAAAGCAGTGGTCAAACCTTCAGATTGGTGAGCTCTCTCCCTCTCAGATGGGGACTATGCTTTGGAGGATGTGGTCTTCCAATTGGAGGAACTGGAGAGACAGGAACCGGCTAATGTTCCCCCTGACCTCCCCTGTAAATCTGTGCCTCTGAGGGAGAAAGGAAAGAACAACCATCGCTGAACAATGGCTTTCACAGGGACTTCTGTATTGCAGTGAAATTTTAATGGATATCGCTCACATCTGGAAGAATTGCAGCTCCTGGTCCAGGAGAAAGCGTTCTGCATCTGGTTACAAGAAACACATCTTAAAGCCACAGACACACCTGTATTACGGGATAATCGCCCATACAGGAAGGACGATACTACTGGAGACAGGGCTAAAGTTGGAGTGACAGTTTTCATTGATGACAGATGCCACTCCTCTCCTGTCCCTCTTACCACAGCCATGCAAGCAATTTCTGTGAAATTTCTCCCACCCTTTTAATATCACAGTGTGTTCTTTGTACCTTCTGCCTAATAATTCTTTGGATGCAGACGCACTGGCAGAACTCTTCCGGGCACTCCCATGCCCATTCCTCCTTGGGTGGAGGGGACTTAATGCACGCAATGTGCTGTGGGCCTTGGCTACCACTTGCTCCAGAGGTCAGATGATTGAGTGACTTGTCCATTCTGCGAATATCTGCCTTCTGAATGTGGGTCAGATGACACATTTCTCCATAGCTACAAGGTCTTTTTCAGCCATTGTCCTTTCTTTTTGTTCCCCAGCTCTTGCAGACTCAATTCAGTGGGAAGTGGTTCCAGATTTACATTCTAGTGACCACTTCCCAGTGTGGCTCTGTCTGCCAACTAGGTCAGTGGCTGACAGGACACCATGCAGATGGATGATACACAGGGCAAATTGGTTGCAGTACAGTCTACAGGCTATTTTTGAACAAAAGAATTGTCCATAGGAGACGGTAGCCCATATCACTTGTGAGATCCAATGGGCTGCTGCAGAGTCCATCCCCGGGTCTAGTAACCACCTCAGACGACAGCCTGTACCTTAGCGGAATGACGACTGCTGATTGGCAATCGGGGCCAGACAAATAGCTCTGTGGACTTCAAGCACTGTCCAACTACAGAAAACCTTCATGCATTCAGATCTGCGAGAGCACACGTGAGCGAATGATAAATGAATGGAAGAGGTCTTTCTGGAGGGAGTTCACGGCTTCCATTAATCGGTCCACTTCCACTGTTCAAGTTTGGGAGTCAATAAAACAGATTTCAGGCAGTACACGTCCCCTTATGGACTCGTTAAGTAATGGAGTCTTGGTGGATGACATGGCGTAGATTTTAGCCAAACACTTCTTTACTGTTTGTTATGTCATCCAGACAAGCTTCTGCTTTTCGGGTGTTCCGTAGGACGGAAGTCTACAACCTTCCATTCTCCATGTGGAAACTGGATTTATTTTATTTGCGCATCAAATTTCCATAGGACCAAATTGAGGAGCAAATCTCCAAGGTCGTGGAACGTGTCAGTACATGAAATTACAACGTAAAAGTAATAACAAATAATAATTCAATATTTATGAACCCGAAAAAAATCAGCCCATAAGTTGAAGCAAATGCAATCAACAATACAACAAGAATGAGCTTAAGTTTTCAAGGAACTCCCTGTCAGAATAGGAGGAGTGACCCATGAGGAAACTCTTCAGTTTCGATTTGAAAATGTGTGGATTACTGCTAAGATTTTTGAATTCGGGTGGTAGCTTATTTAAAATGGATGCAGCAGTATTCTGCAAACCTTTCTACACAAGAGTTAAGTAAGTCCAATCCAAATGCTGGTTCGATTTCTGCTGAGTATTAACTGAGTGAAAGCTGCTGATTCTTGGGAATAAGCTTATATTGTTAACAAGAAATGACTGTGAGGAATATATATATTGAGAGGCCTATGTCGAAATACCCAGACTCGTGAACAGGGGTCAACAAGAGGTTCGTGAATTTACACCACTTATTGCCCGAACCGCCCAACTCTAAGCCAAAAATATCCTTTTAGAATGGGAAGAGTTACCCCAAAATATAATACCATACAACATAAGCAAATGAAAATAAGCAAAGTAGACTAATTTTCGTGTCAAACGGCCACTCATTTCAGATACCATTCTAATAGTAAAAATAGCAGCATTAAGCCTTTGAACACTATCCTGAATGTGAGCCTCCCACGACAGTTTACTATCTATCTGAACACCTAGAAATTTGAACTGTTCAGTTTCACTAATCATATGCCCCTTCTGTGAAATTAAAATGTCAGGTTTTGTTGAATTGTGTGTTAGAAACTGTAAAAACTGAGTCTTACTGTAAATTTAGCGTTAGTTTATTTTCTACAAGCTATAAACTTAAGTCATGGACTGCACTATTTGAAACCGAGCCAATGTTTCACACAACATCGTTTACTACCAAGCTTGTGTTATGAGCAAATAGAAATATTTTAGAGTTAGCCCCTAATACTAGAGGGCATATCATTTATATAAATAAGGAACAGGAGTGGCCCCAACACTGATACCTGGGGCAACCCCCACTTGATCATACTCCACTCAGACCCAACAACACATCCATTCTCAACATTGTGAATAATGACCTGTTGCTGTCTTGTTAAAGTAAGAGGTTAACCGTATTCTGTTAATGGTCCAACTTCTGGAGCAGTATTTTGTGATCAACACAATCAAACGCCTTAGTTAAATCAAAAAAAAAATATGCCAAACGTTGTAAACCTTTTGTTTAACCCATCCAATACCTCACAGAGAAAAAAGAATACAGCATTTTCATTTGTTAAATGACTCCTAAAGCTGAACTGTACATTTGATAGCAAATCATGTGATATGAAATGATCAATTATCCTTACATACACAGCCTTTTCAATAACTTTAGCAAACACTGATGGCATAGAAATAGGCCTAAAATTGTCTACATTATCCCATTCTCCCTTTTTAAAAACGGCTTTACTACTGAATACTTTAATCATTCAGGAAACTTACCATTCCTAAAGGAAAAATTACAAATATGGCTAAATAGAGGGCTAACATGTGCAGCACAGTACTTTAATATTCTGTTAGGCACTCCATCATGACCATGAGAGTCCTTAGTCTTCAGTGATTTAATTATTAACTCAATCTCTCCCTTGTCTGTATCACAGAGGAGTATATCAGACGTCAATCTCGGAAAGGCATTTGCCGAGAAAGTTGTACGATTCCCTGTAGAAACTAAATATTTATTTAATTCACCAGCAATGCTCAGAAAATGATTTTTAAATACTGTACATATATCTGATTTATCAGTGACAGAAATATTTTTACTGCGAACTGACTTTGTATCGTCGACCTTGTGCTGCTGACCAGACACTTCCTTCACAACTGACCATACAGTTTTAGTTTTATCCTCTGAATTAGCTATTCTATTTGCGTGCCACATACTCTTTGCCTTCCTAATAACATTTTTAAACACCTTCCAGTACTGTTTGTAATGGGATATTGTAGCTTGGTTGTGACTACTTCTAACATTTTAATATAATTCCTGCTTTGTTCTACATTATATCCTTATCCCACTAGCAGCCAACTGGGGTGCCTATTACTGCTAGTACCCCTTTTAGAATGTTCTAATGGAAAGCAACTCTCAAAGAGAAAGCATTATATTTATCATCTATGTTATCGGCACTATAAACATAAAAGCCTTTTAGTGTTAAAATTTGTGAATCATGGTCTGAAAGGCCATTCACCCTTTTTACTAACAGAATGCCCATCTAGTAATGAAGAATGAAAAAAATACTGTCTATGGCTGCGCTACTGTTTCCCTGCACCCTAATTGGAAAAAACACAGTCTCCATCAGATCATATGAATTTAGGAGATCCACCAACATCCTTCTTCTTACACCATCTATACAAAATTTATATTGAAGTCACCACATATTTCTGGTACTTCCTACAAAGTAAATCAAGAACCCTCTCTAGTTTGAGCAGAAATGCTCTGACGTCAGAGTTACTGGACCTATGAACAACAACAATTAGAAGTTTAGTTTCACTAAATTCAACTGGCCCTGCACCTAAATTCAACTGGCCCTGCACACCATTCAAATGTCTGTTCATTGCAGTGCCTTGATACGTCTATTGACTCAAATGGAAAACTGTTTTTTAAGTACATAGCCACTCCCCCAGCCTCAAGGAACTCCTTGAAAAATGGCCAGCTAATCTGTATCCTGGTAAAGGAAGCTTCTGAATAGTCAGATTATTTAAGTGGTGCTCCGATACACCAATAATTTCAGAGTCAACATCTATAAGCAGTTCACTTACTTTATCTCTAATATCTCTTATTTTGATGAAATATGCTAATTCATTTTCTACTTGGAAACATGACGTCCTCTGAAGGTGAGCCCTTAGTTACAGGGACTTCCTTTAAGCAGGTATATCTTATCAGCTGACTTCAGTCTAAAAAAAGGTGCAGCTCTAACACCCACTACTACAGGAATTTTTCCATGAGTGATCCCAACACCACCCACTACACTGTCACCTATAAGCTTTGCCAGCCTCCACTTCCCATACATATTGAGGTGCAGGCCATGCCTAGTGAAACCCGATCTACTGATAAACCCAACTGGCACCACTGAAATGTGACCCATGCCCTCTGCCATCAGTGCCCTCCCCAGCCCCAGGTTAACACGCCTAACAGCCACATTAAGATGACGCCAATCATGATGCTGAAACAGTTGCATGAAATGCACATTAGTGCCACCAGTTTGAGTAGCTATCTTTACCAGGTCATCACCGAACATCAGGGGCGGGCAAACATTACACGCGGCTCATGAGCGCACAGCGCTGCACGTGTGCTGCTCGCGTGCAATCATCGACCGGGGCAGTGGCGACAGCTGGCAGGTTGCAGCAGTGTAGTGCCAGGCTAACCTGCGGACATTGATGCGAAGCGACCACTACATAGTGAACGTTGTATTTCAAGAAAAGTAAAATGCAGAGTGAAACAAGGAAACGGAGAAGTGGAGATTTGCCATATTTTAAAAAGTAATGGGAGAATCATTTTTTCGTTGTGTGAAAACGTGAAAATTCGAAATGTTTAATATGTGATAGTATTCTTGCTGGTCAGTGGAAGTTTAGTATGGAAGTCCATTATAATAAATTTCACAAGGACGAGTACAATTTATTGTCGGATTCTGAGCGGATGGGGAAATTGACTGAGCTTAAGAAGAGCGATCTAACGATACTAGATGATCTGTCGTAGTTGTTGTTGTCACGAGAGATCTGCGACTTTCTTTCATCATGTCTCTCATCTAACTGATTTAACATTTAATGGAGCACTGTTTTCAATTTTTCAGGACGACGACAATAATAGCCCAGCGGTACGTGCAAGTTATAAGATTACGCTTAATATAGCGAGAGCTGGAAAATTTACGTAACTGTTTGCGTGTGTCTGTGTGTAGAAATTTTGTTCCAGATATTAAACGTGTTGTAAACTCCACCTGTGATAATTAAATAAAACGTATCCCAGGTAATAGGTACTCTTTCAAACCATGATTTCTTTCAAGCACTCCGACTAACCAGATTCCTTCATTCAATAAAGTAAGGTAGGAAACGAAACACATTACAGAGGAAGGAGCGGACAGAAGGTATGGTGGGGAGGGGAGATAAGCGGATGGCCAGCTTGCCCCTGTGTGCACGCAGAACACCTGTTAACTGCACGCGTGCAAGTGCACCGCACACGTGCAGGATTCCTGCCCGCCCCTGACCTACATCATATGACCTGTTTGCATCAAGACTGTTCCCTGCTCCACCCACTATCGCTACCTGATCCTCCTCCATAAAACTCCTGCATAACTCCCCTATGATGTCAGTCACCTGAGCCAACCCTGCAGTAGGCTTCATAAAGCTGGTGACCTGGTAATCACTCCCCAACACTTCCTGCAACTGCTGGCGCACACCTCTACCGTGTGAACTACCTAGCAGCAGAACCTTCTTCTTTCTGTTAGACTTTGCAGCTGACCTAGGCCTCCTAACTGCTGTGGAATGCTGCATGTTCACTACATCGAGAGGCTCTTCTCCACTCAACTCTTGTCAGTTGGTCAAATCTATTGCATATATGCAAAGTATAACTGCCTGAATACCTCCTCATGCTAGCTGCCTTCTTGCCAACTGCCAGTTCCCATTCTCTACCACCCTTCACCCTCCTCAACCTACCTAGCTCCTCCTTTGTGTGTTGTAACTGCACCTGAAGGGCATAGATCTTATGCTTCTGCTCCTCTATCAACTTATTTCTACTGCATATTCTGCATTTGCTGGAGAGGATCTCGATAGAATGCCCACTGGCTTCCCCACTGCATACACCCCCCCCCCCCCCCCCCAATGACTTTGAACAAATCCCATACTGTAACCCACTACTCACAAGCCTGCGACAGAGCCCATACTTCTCACTCGTGGTAAAATTTTACTGTTACTGAAAAAAACTATATGTCTATGTTACCTAAGTTCAGTTACACCAGTAGAACTATTTATAGAACTAACAATAGCGGTCTCGAAAGTCTCTGTCTGCTAAGAAAGCAACTACTTTTATTAATACTACTACTAATACTATACAGCTAATACCAATACCAACAAAACTTCACAAAATTATTCGCTAAAATCAAAAATTCAAGCAACCACTGGAAACCTCAACAGTGTTAAAACACTGAATGAAAATTTTACTGAAATATTTCACTATAAACAATAAGAAACATAAGCTGAAAACTAAAGCACGAAATTTAATAAACGACTTCAATGCACAGAAAACTCAAAAAGGCAAGCGAACATTTCCAAAAGTTTATTAAATCATTATCTTGTCACAAACAGCACGAAACACTGCTGAAAACTATTAAATTAATAACTGTATAACAGTGCACAAATAACTTTGTCAGTACTTGGCTTTACAACTGCAACAGCTGCAATTGCACGCCACAAAATGTAAACACACAGCTGAGGCATGAGGCTGGGACGAACGACGTAAGCACATTCACGAATAACAGACCACTCGAGTCAATAACACAGGAAGAAAGACTGAGATTAATGAATATCCACTAATTAGTTACTTTTATGCCAAATATTAACACAAATAAACTTTAAAATAAGTAACTGAAGACTGAAACTTTATGAAATATTGATGAGCAATTTCAACAGCAGTCGAGCACACGTAACGTCACACCAGGGACACTGCTCCAGGACCTGATAAGATCCATTATGCCATGCATCGTCATCTGTCCCCTGAATCGAAAGCATAGCTCCTCTCTACTTTGTCAGATCTGGTTTGATGGACAGTTCCCCACAATGTGGAAGGAGGCAATATTAATTCCATTCTGGAAACCAGGCAAGGACCGTTGCACTCCTAACTGTTACAGGAGTGTAGCCCTTATCATTTGTGTGGATAAGACTCTTGAACACATGGTCAATGCCCACCTCCTCTAGCTGCTGGAATCCTGATGTCACTTAAGCCACTCCCTGTGCAGTTTCAGGTGCTACCGTTCCACCCTTGACAAATTAATTCTACTGGAGACGGTGATACAGGAGTCCTTCTTATGCCGAACCATTTGGTTTTTGTGCTTTTTGACCTCGAGAAACCATATGACACTACTTGGAGGTACAACATTCTTTGCCAACTTCATGAATGGGGACTACACAGATGCCTGCCTCTTCTTATCCAATCCTTTCTCTAGGACCAGCATATTCGACATTGTGTTGGCAATGCTTTGTCTGAGTGTTGGGTTCAAGAGAATGGGGTCCCCCGAGACCGTGTCCACAGTGTCACATTGTTTACCATTTTTACCATTGCTATCAACGGCATTTCCTATTTCCTTCGCAGTCAGGAGCCCTGTCAAATGTTCTTTGTTTGTGGATGACTTTGCAATCTTCTACTCTTTCTCTTATCTTGTAAGGAGGACAAGGTAGCTACAGCTAACCATTAGGATGTTCGAAACCTGGCCCAGGACAAGTGGTTTTCGGTTCTCACCTGAGAAGACTACGTGTGTCAATTTTGACCATGCTCATCGAAGTTTTAACCAACTAGTGCTCACAATGGGGGGACAATTTTTTTTTTTTTCAAGTAGCAGTGCACTTTTTGGGTTTATTATTTGACTTGAAAGTGACTTGGCTTCCACATTTGAAAGACCTACAAACAAAGGGCTTCCAGTCATTTAAAATTTTGAAATGCCTTAGCGAAAAACATGGGGAGCTGACAGATGCTGGCTGCTGCAGTTTTATAGGGCATTTGTTCAGTCATGTTTAGATTATGGCAGTGTGGTCTACGGATCAGCCTGTCCTTCCTACCTCAAGATGTCCACCAAGAGGGCATTCAGATATCGACTGGAGCCTTTCAGATCAGCCGAGTTCAGAGTCTGTGTGTAGTAGCTGGATTCGGCAATGTGTCCTTTTGGCTTGACAGGTGCTGAAAATCCCAGCATCACCTCAGTCATTGACATTTAGTTTAGTGGCCCAACCCACCTTTGAATGGCTGTCCAGGAATATCAAAATACACAGCCAGGGATGGAATCTTGTACCCCAGATTATGTTTTTACACCTTTGTTTTCGTCCATTTTAAGTACGAACCAGAGTTTTATTGTTGTTTGTACAGATGGATTCCAGCAAGAGAATGTCCTTGATTGTTCTGCTGTTTTCACTGTTACTGTTTTTAAAGTGCGTCTTCCAGAACAATTCACAAATTACGATGTGGAATTACGTGGCAATGTGACGGCACCGGAGAGGGTTCACAGACATCAGTGTACAAGGGTTCTTGTTTGTTCAGGCTCTCTTAGTGCACTGCAAGCACTTCACCAACTGTATCCAGTAGACCAGCTGATTCAGCTCATCCACGACTCCTTACAGCCATCGTTTTGCTGGGTGCCTGGCCAATCGGGATACAGGGCAACGACATGGCCACGACATGGCCAACAAATCCACCAAGGGAGCATGTCAGGATGGTGCTGTCCATCAATGTCCCATCCTGTTGCACGCCATCATCTCATTTTTTGCCAGACTCATCATGTGTCAGTGGCAGTGGGAGACTGAATGGTTGCAAATTGACCACGAAGTTATGGCGGACTTCACGTCAGCCTCACCGCCGAAAGGAGGTTCTGCTTACCAGAATGCGCGTTGGACATAGCCCTTTAATACATGGCTTCTCCTCCTCTGGCAGGATGATCCACCACTCTGTAATGTTTGTAGCATGCCACTTTCAGTTCAGCATATTGTGGCAACTTGTGTCCCATGTACTGATATTAGGGCAGCACTCAGTCTCGATTGAGATTTGCCTACCATCCTCACAGATACTGATTCCAGTGTTACAAGAGTGGTGAAATTTTGTCAACTGTCCGGCCTCATCCCGCAGTTGGTGGGGGAGGGAGGCAGAATTTAATACATCCCAAACTGATCCTCATGTTGTGACAGCATTCGTCCCCACCCATGACATTCATGTGCTGACTTTTTGTCAGGGCACTGATGACCATGATGTTGAGCACTTCTCACTGAGGCATCATAATCATCAAATTGGTCATGAAATATTGAAGGTTGTATGAAGGTTACAGATAAATATTCCACACAATCTCTTGATGAGTGCTAAACAAAATGAAATTACCTGTTACTGGACAACACACTTAGGTTGTGGCTCTGATGTATTTGATGAACCGTATAAGAGTCAGAAACACATTAATGAATTTAGCATAGCGTCCAAGGCAGCAGGGTATGGTGCAGCGTACTGCCCCTATATAAAGTAGATTCACTCCAGACTGGAGTGTAATGTAGCTCTCCTTCCACCATTAAAAACAATTTTGGTACGTTGGCTACATTTCTTACTCAGCAAAGTGCCTCAAACCTAATGGCTACATTTTTCTCTGCTAATTCTTGGAACTGAATACAGCAATAATTTTGAAGCAAGATTGTGTGTCAATATCCTTAATGCCGTTTTGCTGCGGAATTCTTAAGCATTATATTAAGGTATGGAAAATTTTCTTGTGAGAAGAAAGCTCCTACACACAAATCAGCACAAATTTAGAAAGAATCGCTTGTATGGAACTCGGCTTGTTCTTTTCTTGCACAATCTCCTCCAAACTGTCAATGAAAAGTGACAGACAAATTCCATATTCCTAGATTTCTGGAAAGTATGTACCACAGTGCCACAGTGCATACTTACGATGTAGGGTCAAACACACGGAATAGATTTTCAGAGTGGCTCGATTTTTAGGTAATCAAACTCAGTATGGTGTCCTGGATGACAAGTGTTCGTAAGAGATAAGGATATTGTCAGAAGTGTCACAGTAAAGTGTGGTAGAACTGCTCCTGTTCCCTATATACATAAACAGTCTATCAGAATGAGTGAGAAGCAATCTGCTGCTGTTTGCTGACAGCTCTGTAGTGAGGACACCTACACCTGTGGACAAGAGAGGTTGTGCCCCTCCCCCCTAACCCCATCTCTCAGAAAAAGGAAAAAATATAGTGTACTCAGGTGTTTTTCTTTCAAGAAAATTATTTAAAAGTCGATATCATGTAGATTCTTAATGGCTTTGGGATTGGAATTTTTATGCCCACTGAAAAGTTGCCATTCATCTTACAAAATATTAGAAATATTGAGTATCCCTGAGTCTAACACCCCCCACCCCCCTTCCCTGCAAACTTTTGTATTGTGGCCCTGCTCTGTAGTGTTCAGGAAATGTCATTGTTGAGCGACTGTAGAACTACACAGGTTGACTTGGACAGAATTTCTATTTGATATGAGTGGTGGCTTGATATAAATGTAAAAAAAAAAATATATATAAGATAATTCAGATGAGGAAAAAAATCCATAATGTTTGAATACAACATTGGTGATATGCTGGTTGACACAGTCTCATGAATAAAATATGTAGGCTTAATGTTGCTGAATGACATGAAATGGATCAAGTATGCAATGTTGGTTTTAGGGAATGTGAGTGGTTAACTTCAGTGTATTGGGAGAATTCTAGGAAAATGTAGTCCATGTATAGAGAGACCTTGTAAAGAACACTTGTGCAACCCATTCTTGTGTTGCTCAATGTTTGGCATCCCTACCAGGACAAATTAAACGAAGACATCTAAGCAGTTCAGAGATATATTGTGAGGTTTGTTACCAGCAGCTTCAATCAGTACGCAAGTATTACAGAAATGTTCTGTTAATGCCTGTAAGGAAGAAGACGTTCTTTTTGTGAAACATTGTTGACAAAATTTGAGAACTGACATTTGTGACAGACTGCATAATGAGTCTACTGCTACCATTGTACATGTCTCGTAATGACTGTGAACACAGTTAAGAGAAATCCTGGCTCATATGGAAGCATATAACAGTTGTTTTTCCCTTGCTCTAATTATGAATGGGATAGGAGGGGGAATGACTATGTAGTCAAGTCAGTGTAAGAACAACCCAGTTGCAGTGGGCTAATCGTGGCAGCTTCAAGCCCTTACCTCAACCAATTGTGTAATGCGATTTGGTGAACATCTCTTCAGCAATGCCTCAGTGCTGTTGGAGTTTTATTTAGGTAACTGGTATTTCCAGTCAATGTCTCGACGCCTGTGAGTACTGTTTGAAAGGTTTGTGTGTGTGTGTGTGTGTGTGTGTGTGTGTGTGTTCCGTGGATTCTGTAGTGAGTTTCTTGACATTTATTGTGATAATGGTTTCTTTTAGCACACGGAAGTTTGGGGAAAGTGTTGTGCTGAAAGGCCAAGCATGCAAAATTATTCAGATTATGTGATTATTTTGAAAGGGACAATGACAGTCCTTTGATACCAGTCAGCACATCATGATTGACACAGAGGCAGAAGTTTTGAATATCTCTACTGTGACAGTCAAAAGAGTGACAGACGAGGAGGAGAGTGCAAATTCAACTGGAAGCTCTGTTCTTGTGATGTTCGGAAAGACAAGGAAGAAATTGTCATGTGACACACATTGACAACCTTGACAAAAATGCAGTTAGACATCATATACATTGAGGTGATAAAAAGTCATGGAATATCTCCTAATATCGTGTCAGACCACCTCCTGTCCAGCGTAGTGCAGCAACTAGAAGTGACATGTACTCAATAAGCTGTTGGAAATCCTGTGCAGAAATTTTGAGCCATGCTGCATCTATAGCCATCCATAATTGCAGAAGCGTTGTCAGTGCAGGATGGTGCAGGTGGATGAACTGAGCTCTTGATTACGTCCCATAAATGTTTGATAGAATTTATGTCGGATGATCCTGGTGGCCAGATGATTCAATCAAATTGTCCAGAATATTCTTCAAACCAGTTGTAAACATTTGTGGCTTATTGACATGGCACATTGTCATCCATAAAAATTCCTCTGTTGTTTGGGAACATGAAGTCCATGAATGGCTACAGAGGTCTCCAAGTAACCAAACATAACCATTTCCAATCAGTGATTGGTTCATTTGGGCCCGAGGACTCAGTCCATTCCATGTAAACACAGCCCAAACACCGTTTTGGTGCCATCACCAGCTTGCACAGTGCGTTGTTGACAACTCAGGTTCATCGCTTGTGGGGTTTGCGCCACACACAAACCCTACCATTAGCTCTTACCAACCGAAATTGGGATTCATCTGATCAGGCCACAGTTTTCCAGTCAATATGGTCATGGGACCAGGAGAGACATGGCAGGCAATGTTATGTTGTTACCAAACGCACTCACATTGGTCGATAGTTCTGAACTAAAGGAGTAAATTATTCCAGGAGCAAATTTTTCATTTACTTCCGAAGTAAATTTATTTGCTCCATTAATGTCGGAGAGCACCATTGAAGAGTACACTGTTACGTTAGTAATTTAAGGAGGAAATAAGGCCAGAATTTACTTATCAAATTGTAACATGGGATCTTATTAATATCCACCATACTACTGCTGGAAGAGCTTTTAACAATTTGATAAACAGTTTAATTGCCTTAAAGCCACTGTATGTGTCCATGCCACAAATCCAAGAAAATATATCAAAGAACAAAAGGGAATTCTACAAACTGGTAAATTCCCAAACGTCATGGGGCCATAAATTGTGTACATATACCCATACTTTGTCCTTCTGGAGCACAAGCAGAACTATACAGAAATTGCAAGAATTTTTTTCTATCAATACACAAATCATCTGTGATGCCAATATGAAGATTTTAAATATGGTAAGCCATTGGCCAGGTTCAATGCGTTATGCACACATTTGGGACAATAGTAGAGTTGCTGCAGAATTTGAAAATGGACAGTATGATGGGTTGCTTGTTGGAGATAGTGGATGTGCTCTCTCCAAACTTCTTATGACGTCTTGTGTTCTGAGCCCTCACAGGAGCCAAACGGAGATACAGTAGAGCCCATATTGTTACCAGATGTGTAATAGAGCGAGCGTTAGGTATTTGGAAGAAATGTTTCCAAATTCTCACCAAAACAATGTGATTTAAACCAAACAAGTGTGGGAATGTTATTGTGGCTGCGGCAGTTCTGCACAACTGTGGAATAGGAGTTAGAGATGTGTTTCACCCAGATGCTGTGGAGGTGAATGACATTGAACAGTGTGCATTTCAGCCAGAAGCAGATGCTGCAGGCCAAGTTGTCAGAAGGTCTATTATACTTAATTACTTTAAATAAAATTTTACCTAGTTTTCTAGTAAAATTATAAGTTAATGTAAAGACTTTTCCTTCTTAAATGAATAAATAAGCCACCAGTTCGTCACCAGTGCAGTGAAAAGTGACTCATTTTATTTATGTGTAATTTAATAGTTATGTTCTTTTTTCTTTCTTCCCCTTTTTTTGCTAGCAGATTAACATTCTCATTTTATTTCTTAATTGAGTATACAAAGTCATACATTGTTTTTGTTATTTCTAAGAAAAATTACTTCTTTTATAATATTGCAAATCCAGATAAATATTAGAATGTGGTATTAACAAAAATTAGTACTGACCCCCTCCCCCATGAACCATTGACCTTGCCATTGGTGGGCAGGCTTGCGTGCCTCAGCGATACAGATAGCCGTACCGTAGTGCACAATGGAGGGGTATCTGTTGAGAGACCAGACAAATGTGTGGTTCCTGAAGAGGGGCAGCAGCCTTTTCAGTAGTTGCAGGGGCAACAGTCTGGATGATTGACTAATCTGGCCTTGTAACACTAACCAAAACAGCTAACTGTGCTGGTACTGCGAATGGCTGAAAGCAAGGGGAAAGGCGTAATTTTTCCCAAGGGTATGCAGCTTTACTGTATGGTTAAATGATGATGGCATCCTCTTGGGTAAAACATTCCGGAGGTAAAATAGTCCCCCATTCGGATCTCCGGGCGGGGACTACTCAGGAGGACGTTGTTATCGGGAGAAAGAAAATTGGCGTTCTACGGATCGAAGCGTGGAATGTCAGATCCCGTAATCGGGCAGGTAGGTTAGAAAATTTAAAATGGAGAATGGATAGGTTAATGTTATATATAGTGGGAATTAGTGAAGTTCGGTGGCAGGAGAAACAAGACTTTTGGTCAGCTGAATACAGGGCTATAAATACAAAATCAAATAGGGGTAATGCAGGAGTAGGTTTAATAATAAATAGGAAAATAGGAATGTGGCTAAGCTACCACAAACAGCATAGTGAACGCATTATTGTGGCAAAGATAGATACGAAGCCCACCCCTACCACAGTAGTACAAGTTTATATGCCAACTAGCTCCGCAAATCACGAAGAGATTGATGAAATGTATGACGAGATAAAATAAATTATTAAGTTAGTGAAGGGAGGCGAAAATTTAAGTCATGGGTGACTGGAATTCGATAGTAGGGAAATGGAGAAATGGAAACGTATTAGGTAAATATGGATTGGGGGGAAAAAATGAAAGAGGAAGCTGCCTGGTAGCATTTTGCACAGAGCATAACTTAATCATAGCTAACATTTGGTTCAAGAATCATGAAAAAAGTTTGTATACGTGGAAGAATCCTGGAGATACTAGAAGATATCAGATAGATTATATAATGGTAAGACAGAGATTCAGGAATGAGGTTTTAATTTGTGAGACATTTCCAGGGGCGGATGTGGACTCTGACCACAATCTATTGGTTATGAACTGTAGATTAAAACTGAAGAAACTGCAAAAAGGTGGGAATTTAAGGAGATGGGACCTGGATAAACTGAAAGAACCAGAGGTTGCACAGAGTTTCAGGGAGAGCATACAGGAACAATTGACAGGAATGGGGGAAATAAATACAGTAGAAGAAGAATAGGTAGCTCTAAGGGATGAAGTAGTGAAGGCAGCAGAGGATCAAGTAGGTAAAAAGACGAGGGCTAATAGAAATCCTTGGGTAACAGAAGAGATACTGAATTGATGAAAGGAGAAAATATAAAAATGCAGTTAATGAAGCAGGCAAAAAGGAATACAGACATCTCAAAAATGAGATCGACAGGAAGTGCAAAATGGCTAGAGGACAAATGTGAGGATGTAGAGGCACATATCAGTAAGGGTAAGATAGATACTGCCTACAGGAAAATTAAAGAGACCTTTGGAGAAAAGAGAACCACTTGTATGAATATCAGGAGCTCAGATGGAAATCCAGTTCTAGGCAAAGAAGGGAAAACAGAAATGTGGAAGGAGTATATAGAGGATCTATACAAAGGCGATGTTCTTGAGGACAATATTATAGAAATGGAAGAGAATGTAGATGAATGAAATAGGAGATTGATACTGTGTGAAGAGTTTGTCAGAGCACTGAAAGACCTAAGTCGAAACAAGGCCTTGGGAGTAAACAACATTCCAGTAGAACTACTGACAGCCTTAGGAAAGCCAGACCTAACAAAACTCTACCCTCTAGTGAGCAAGATGTATGAGACAGCCGAAATACCCTCAGACTTCAAAAATAATTTAATAATTCCAATCCCAAAGAAAGCAGGTGTTGACAGATGTGAAAATTACCGAACTATCAGTTTAATAAGCCATGGCCGCAAAATACTAACATGAATTCTTTACAGACGAATGGAAAAACTGGTAGAAACCGACCTCGGGGAAGATCAGTTTGGATTCCATAGAAATGTTGGAACATGTGAGGGAATATTGACCCTACGACTTATCTTAGAAAATAGATTAAGAAAAGGCAAACCTACGTTTCTAGCATTTGCAGACTTCGAGAAAGCTTTTGACAATTTTGACTTGAATACTCTCTTTCAAATTCTGTAGGTGGCAGGGGTAAAATACAGGAAGCGAAAGGCTATTTACAATTTGTACAGAAACCAGATGGCAGTTGTAAGAGTCGAGGGGCACGAAAGGGAAGCAGTGGTTGGGAAGGGAGTGAGACAGGGTTGTAGCCTATCCCCGATGTTGTTCAATCTGTATATTGAGCAAGCAATAAAGTAAACGAAAGAAAAATTCGGAGTTAGAATTAAAATCCATGGGGAAGAAATAAAAACTTTGAGGTTTGCCAATGACATTGTAGTTCTGTCATAGACAGCAAAGGACCTGGAAGAGCAACTGAATGGAATGGACAGTGTCTTGAAAGGAGGATATAAGGTGAACATCAACAAAATCAAAACGAGAATAATGGACTGTAGTCGAATTAAATCGGGTGATGCTGAGGGAATTGATTAGGAAATGAGATGCTTAAAGTAGTAAATGGGTTTTGCTATTTTGGGAGCAGAATAACTGATAATGGTCGAAGTAGAGAGGATATAAACTGTAGACTGGCAACGGCAAGGAAAGCATTTCTGAAGAAGAGAAATTTGTTAACATCGAGTATAGATTTAAGTGTCAGGAAGTCGTTTTTGAAAGCATTTGTATGGAGTGTAGCCATGTATGGAAGTGAAACATGGACGTTAAATAGTTTAGACAAGAAGAGAATAGAAGCTTTCGAAATGTGGTGCTACAGAAGAATGCTGAAGATTAGATGGGTAGATCACTTAACTAATGAGGAGGTACTGAATAGAATTGGAGAGATGAGAAATTTGTGGCGCAACTTGACTAGAGGAAGGGCATATTCTGAGGCATCAAGGCATCACCAATTTAGTATTGGAGGGCAGTGTGGAGGTTAAAAATCGTAAAGGGAGACCAAGAGATGAATACACTAAACCGATTCAGAAGGATGTAGGTTGCAGTAGGTACTGGGAGATGAACCTTGCACAGGATAGATTAGCATGAAAAGCTGCATCAAACCAAGTCTCGGGACTGAAGACCACAACAACAACAGTACTGACACTGAAATGATAAACACAAATATTATTCCATACAAGAAACAAGCACATATTAACCATTTGAAAAAATACCAAGGAAATAAAAGATGTTTTATAAATACGAATATTTTCTTATTCATTCACAAAAACCTAAATTTCTCGAGCACACTGGCTGAAGAACCGGAACCCGAAGTTTGCTCCATTACGTTCTTGAACTTATTCATAGTTTCCAATTTAAGGTTATGCTCTCCTTTCATGATTTCTCTTTGCCTTTCTATTAACAACATTTTTGCATTGTATTCCTCTCATATTAAATGTATTTTTAAGGAATGAAGCTTGTCTGGTTTTTTCAACAACTCTTGGTTCTTCACTACAACCACATGTTCTCTCCGTCTTTTGTTGGGCACATCTTCTGATACGCTCCCACCAGAGAAGCAGGCTGAGGTTCATGACTAAGGGATAAAGTTCCATCTTCAGCAGTTTCGTTGCTACCTTCAGAGCAGTTATCATCATCAAAGTTGCTTGAAAGTATCACATTATCTTCAGGTGTGTCATTGCTGTTAACTCACAAAACGTTATGAGTGCTATTGACATAGGATTTCACATTGATTACGTATTTGTATATTTCCAGAAGGCTTTTTAAACTGTACCCCACAAGTGGCTTGTAATTAAGTTGCACGTTTATGGCATATCGTCACAGTTATGCGACTGGGTTTTGTATCTCTTGTCAGAGGGATCACAGTACGTAGTAGTTGATGGAAAGTCATCGAGTAAAACAGAAGTGATTTCTGTTGTTCCCCACGGCAGTGTTATAGGCCTTCTGTTGTTCCTTATCTATACAAATGATTTAGAAGACAGTCTGAGTAGACATCTTAGATTGTTTGCAGATTATGCTGTCGTTTATCATCTAGTGAAGTCATCAGATGATCAGCCAATTGCAAAGCGATCTAGGTAAGATTTCTGTATGGTAAAAAAATTGACAGTTGACCCTAATTAATGAAAAGTGTGGTGTCCTCTACATGAGTGCTAAAAGGAATCTGCTAAACTTTGGTTACACAATAAATCAGTCAAATCTAAATGCCATAAACTTGACTAAATATGTACGAATTACAATTGCAAACAATTTAAATTGGAAAAAACACATAGAAAATGATAGGAGGAAGGTGAACTAAAGACTCTGTTTTATTGACAGAACACCTAGAAGATGCAACAGACTTAGTAGAGAGACTGCCTACCCTACACTTGACAGTCCTCTTTTGGAGTATTGCACAATGTAGGATCATTACCAGATAGGATTAACAGAGTACATCAAGAAAGTTGAAAGAAGGGTAGCATGTTATATATTATTGAGAAATAAGGGGGAGCGTGTCACGGACGGATTTGTGGTAGACATCATTAAAACAAAGGCATTTCACGTTGCGGCGGGATCTTCTCTCGAAATTTCAGTCACCAACTTTCTCCTCCAAATGTGAAAACATTTTTTTGATGCCAACCTACATAGGGAGAAACGATCATCATAATAAAATAAGGGAAATCAGAGCTTGCACAGAAAGATACAAGTGTTTATTTTTTCTGTTCAGTTTTCCACAGTGGAACAATAGAGAATCATTGTAAAGGTGTTTCAATGAACCCTTTGACAGGCACGTAAGTGTGATTCACAGAGTAGGCATCTAGATGTAGATCTAGATATACTAAATTTTCCTACGAGAGTGCTTTTTATAGTGAGAACTTGTTCAATTTTTTAATGTAATTTTAATTTGATTGTAAACTGATCTCCTTAAAATTTGTTTGTGCTAATTTCCCAATGTCATTCGAGTGTTCCATTTTACTTACAGTTTTTATTTTATTTTGTTCTTCCAACTTCCTTTTGTACTGCTCGACCTCAGAGACGTTTCCATTGATGTATACAGAAGCATCATTCATTCCTGGATGTGGTGCTGCATTTTGTTGTTTTGATAAGCAGTTACTGTTTGCACTATGCACGAGACAACATAACTAAACCCCATCTTAGTAAATTTATCATTTATCTATGTTAGATGTTGAAGATGCTGATTCTGATCCTGAACGAGAGGAGTCTGATCCAAATGCCGGTAGATTTGTTCGTTACCAGTTTACACCCCAGTTCCTTAAGCTAAAGACTGTGGGAGCAACGTAAGTATTCTTGACTTAACAAAAATGAAATGTAACTTATTTATTAACAGTATTTATAAGTGTGTTTTTTTTCTTTTCTTTTCTCCCCTCAAGAGTTGAGTTTACTGTTGGAAATAAACCAGTCAGTAAATTCCGGATGATTGAAAGACATTTCTTCAGAGATAAACTGTTAAAGAGTTTTGATTTTGAATTTGGTTTCTGCATACCTAATAGCAAGAATACATGTGAACACATTTATGAATTTCCAACGTTGCCACCAGAGCTAGGTATGTATTACTTTATATTTCAAATTTTGTATTTGTGGGGAACCACAGCCTCCAGATGCTTAATAAATGTAAACATGATCCATAGTAGGCTGTAATGCAATGTTTATTTAATGGTGTGATTAGCTAATTTTGACTCAGCATCATCGTCATTTGAAAATGACACAAAATACAGATGTTACGAATGTGCTTGATAATGACACTTAGTTGAAATTGGCTAATTGCACAATTAAGTAAACATCGCATTACAGCCCACCATGGATCATGTTTACTTTTATTAACCTTATATTTACATAGAGTGAAACAGATTGGATTCATTAGTTGCTGTACCTTACCACTTTTTTTTTTTACGCATCTAGTTCCATATGAGCAAATTGAGGAGCAAATCTCCAAGGTCACGGAACATGTCAGTACATAAAATTACAACATAAAAGAAATAACAGATAAAATGTTTCAAAAAAAATATATCAATCCATAAGTTTATGTAAACGCAATCAACAATATAACACAGGAATCAGCTTAATTTTTCAAGGAACTCCCCAACAGGGTAGAAGGAGTGACTCATGAGGAAACTCGTCAGTTTCGATTTGAAAGTGCGTGGATTAGTGTTAAGATTTTTGAATTCATGTGGTAGCTTATTGAAAATGGATGCAGCAGTATACTGCACCCTTACTGCACAAGAGTCAAGGAAGTGCGATCCAAATGCAGATCGGATTTCTACCTAGTATTAACTGAGTGAAAGCTGCTAATTCTTGGGAATAAGCTGATATTGTTAACAAGAAACGACAGTAAAGAATATATATATATTGAGAGGTCATTGTCAGAATACTCTGACTAGTGAACAGGGGTCAACAACAGGTTCCCGAACTTATATCGGGTGTTACCCGAACTGTCATTTTCCAAGCCAAAAATATCCTTTGAGAATGGAGTTACCCCAAAATATAATACCATATGACACAAGCAAATGAAGATAAGCAAAGTAGACTGTTTTTTGTGTTGAACTATCTCTTACTTCAGATACCATTCAAATAGTGAAATCCCCCTGCGGGTTCGGGGGTTAGAATAGGCCCGCGGTATTCCTGCCTGTCGTACGAGGCGACTAAAAGGAGTCTCACATGTTTCGGCCTTATGTGATGGTCCCCTCTCGGGTTTGACCTCCATCTTTCTAAATTATTCCGAAGAGCGAGCCAATTGGGGAAGGGCGCCTTACGTGGTGCACTGTATCCGTCGTGCATTGAGACCTTTAGCCGGCTTTTTCGTCGTTGCAATGGTGTTCCGCTCGTTTTCCATCTCTTGGGCGAGGATACGTCCCTGGATGCGATTCCCACGCTGCACTCTGCAGTGTTTCTTTTAACTGCGACGACGACCTTGGACAGTTTTGCACCTAAGATCCAGCACGGTAGCCAGTCCGTTGTGGTGGGGCCGCCATGTACCCTCTTGGTTGTAGCCCCCTGACAACACAGGGATCGCTCTACTGATGCCTGCGCCGTTAACTCCCCACGTATGCCAAGGAGTAGATGCCCGTCTCCCTGGGGCATCAGGACTCCCGGCAATGGACATCCTGCCAGGTGGCTATTGCTGCGGCTGGGTGGCGCCCGTGGGGAGGGCCCTTGGTCGGAGTAGGTGGCATCAGGGCGGATGACCCGCAATGAAGCGTGGTACATCATCTCTCGCTGGCGGCCAGCCGCCAGCAGTCTCTAAGCGTTCTCGGGCTCAATTTAATGCTGAAAAGTACAATCCGAAAACGTTCCCCTCTCTGGCCACGCCGTGGGAGGAGCGTAAGTCTCAGGATGGAGGTAATAGTTATTCGCCCCGATTCTTGGTTTGTACGATAGCTGATGGGGAGTCTTTTCTCTCCACAAAGCCTCAGTTCTTCGTCGAGCATTTAGAGGACAAGTTTGGGGAGGTGGAGGGCTTGTCTAAAATGCGCTCTGGCTCAGTACTGATACAAACGGCATCCTCCGCCCAGTCACGCAGGTTACTTGCTTGTGACAAGTTGGGGGATGTTAACGTTACTATTACTCCACATAAGAGTTTAAATATGGTCCAGGGTGTTATTTTCCATAGGGACCTCCTTTTGCAGTCTGATGACGAGCTGCGCGCCAACTTAGAACGTAGAGGTGTTCATTTCGTCCGGCGCGTTCATCGGGGTCCGAGGGACAATCAGGTTGCTACCGGTGCCTTCGTCTTGGCCTTCGAGGGTGATACGTTACCGGAAAAGGTCAAGGTGATGGTCTACCGATGTGACGTCAAGCCCTATATCCCTCCCCCGATGCGGTGCTTCAAGTGCTGGAAGTTCGGCCATATGTCTTCCCGCTGCACTTCCAGCCTCACATGTCGAGATTGCGGACGCCCATCTCATCCCGATACTCCATGTGCCCCGCCTCCCATCTGTGTCAACTGCGGGGAGCACCATTCACCTTGCTCGCCTGACTGCAAAGTCTTTCAGAAAGAGCGCAAAATTATGGAATATAAGACCCTGGACCGGCTGAGCTATACTGAGGCCAAAAGGAAATATGACAGACTCCATCCTGTGAGAATGACATCTTCTTATGCAGCTGCTACGACAACTGTGCTAGCCCCATCAGTTTCGAGACTTCCAGCCAGCTCGATAAGCAGTACGACTCCTCCTGCCCCCTTGCCTGTGGGGGGCTCTACCCAACCGGTTGCTCCTGCACCACCTACCTCAGGAGCAACCTCCTCCCACCCGTCGGGGACGTCCGTCCCCGCTTCTCAGCCGGAGAAGCGTCTAACTTCTTCGGCTACTCTCGCCCGTAAGAGTTCCCTTGGGACCCTCCCTTCCCAGGGTTCCACCAGCGGGAAGGATGACGGCCGCCAGTGGCATAAGTCCTCACCAGCGGCCGGGCGTAGGGCTTCACGATCCTCCTCTGTCCCGGAGACTGAATCGGTGAAGCCTTCCCAGCCGGTGCAACCCAAGGTTCAGCGAGAGAAGTCCAAGAGAAAGACCTCTAAGGCCAAAGAACTTGCGGTGGCGCCAACCCCACCGCACCTTTCGCGCTCTGCGTCTGAGGATGCAGTCGAGATTCTAGCGTCCGCTGAGGACCTTGATCTCGCTGGTCCCTCAGACGCCATGGATGCCTCTCGTACGGGTACTGAATCGGTGGCAGTGAGTGAACAAGCGGCGTAAATTGCCTTCCCAGTCCTTTCACGCCTTTCTCAGCCATGGACAATATCATCCTCCAGTGGAACTGTGGCGGTTTTTTCCACCATCTAGCTGAGCTCCAACAACTTATCAGCCGTCACCCTTTCTTCTGCATAGCTCTTCAGGAAACTTGGTTTCCAGCAATGCGAACCCCCGCCCTCCGTGGCTATCGGGGTTATTATAAGAACAGGGCAGCGTATGAAAGGGTGTCGGGTGGCGTCTGCCTCTACGTCCTTCACACTCTGCACAGCGAGTCTGTCCCTCTCCACACACCTTTAGAGGCTGTCGCTGTTCGGGTGTGGACGCCACAGGCTGTTACCGTCTGCAGTCTTTACCTTCCACCGGATGGTGATGTCTCGCAGCATGTCCTGGCTGCGCTGATAGCCCAATTGCCGCCACCTTTCTTGCTATTGGGCGACTTCAACGCCCATAACCCTCTGTGGGGTGGGTCAGTGGCAACAGGTCGAGGCGCCATCGTTGAGCATTTATTGTCGCAGCTCGATCTCTCGATTTTAAATGATGGTGCCTTCACACACTTCAGTGTGGCGCATGGCACATACTCCGCCATTGACCTTTCAATATGTAGCCCTGGCCTCTTACCGTCTCTCCAATGGAGTGTGCATGACGACCTGTGTGGTAGTGACCACTTTCCGATCTTTCTGTCACTACCACAGCGTCACTCTTCTGGGCGCCCTAGCAGATGGGCTATGAATAAGGCTGACTGGGACTTGTTCTCCTCCACTGCCGCTATTGAGCCTCTCTCTAGTGATGACATTGATGCGGTGGTTCAATCGGTCACCACCGGCATCGTTACTGCCGCCGAATCTGCCATTCCCCGTTCTTCTGGGTCCCCTCGGCGGAAGGCTGTGCCTTGGTGGTCGCCTGAAATCGCTGAAGCGATTAAAGATCGCCGGCGGGCGCTCCAGCGTCACAAGCGACATCCCTCCTTAGACCACCTTATCGCCTTCAAACGGCTGCGTGCGCGGGCCCGCCTCCTTATCCGCCAAGGCAAGAAGGAGTGCTGGGAGCGGTATGTGTCCACCATTGGCCTCCATGTCACTCCTTCGCAGGTCTGGGCCAAGATTCGACGCGTCTACGGCTATCGGACCCCTGCCAGCGTCCCTGCGCTCTCACTGAATGGAGCAGTTTGTACTGACTCCGACGTCATTGCAAACCGCTTAGCAGAGCATTTTGCTATGAGTTCCGCTTCTGCGAATTACCCCCAGGCCTTCCGCTCCATTAAAGAGCGGATGGAACGTCGGAGCCTTTCTTTTCGCACCGACGCTTCTGAACCCTACAACGCTCCATTCAGTGAGTGGGAATTTCAGAGTGCCCTTGCTGCTTGCCCTGATACCGCTCCCGGGCCAGATCGCATCCACTGTCAGATGCTGAAACACCTTTCAGTGGACTGCAAGCGACGCCTCCTCGACCTTTACAACCGTCTCTGGGTCGAGGGCGAGTTTCCGTCGCAATGGCGGGAAAGTATTGTCATCCCCATTTTGAAACCTGGAAAGAACCCTCTGGAGGTGGACAGCTACCGTCCCATTAGTCTCACCAACGTTCTTTGCAAGTTGCTTGAACGGATGGTGAGCCGGCGCTTAAATTGGGTGCTGGAGTCTCGGGGCCTTCTGGCTCCGTCTCAGGGTGGGTTCCGGAAAGGCCGCTCCGCCGCCGACAATCTGGTGAGCCTGGAGTCGGCCATCCGTACTGCCTTTGCCCGCCGTCAGCACCTGGTCGCTGTCTTTTTCTACATGCGGAAGGCGTACGATACGACATGGCGTCATCACATCCTTTCTACGCTTTAAGTGTCTGCCTGTTTTTAATAGCCATTAACGGGCTCGCTGCGGCCGTGGGAAATTCTGTCTCTGCTTCCCTGTATGCTGACGACTTCTGCCTTTATTACAGCTCTACTGGCATTGCAGCTGTTGAACGTCAGCTACAGGGCGCTATCCGTAAGGCGCAGTCTTGGGCTGTAGAGCATGGGTTTCAGTTTTCGGCAGCCAAGACCCGCGTTATGCATTTCTGCCGGCGCCGAACAGTCCATCCTGGGCCGCGGCTTTATCTTGGCGACGAACTCCTTGCTGTGGTGGAAACCCACAGGTTTTTGGGGGTGGTTTTCGATGCCCGGTTGACTTGGCTGCCTCATATCCGGCAGCTTAAACAGACGTGTTGGCGGCATCTAAACGCTCTGAGATGCTTGAGCCACACCCACTGGGGCGCCGACCGCTCTACCCTGTTGCGGCTCTACCAGGCGTTAATCCAGTCTCGCCTGGATTATGGGTGCCTAGCTTATGGCTCAGCATCCCCATCTGCGTTGCGGGTGCTGGACCCAATTCTCCACAGCGGGATACGCCTTGCCACTGGTGCTTTCCGCACCAGCCCTGTGGACAGTGTACTAGTGGAGGCAGGTGTACCTCCACTGCGGTTCCGGCGCCAACGTTTGCTGGCCGCTTATGCGGCCCATGTTCTAAGCTTGCCCGGGCATCCAAATTATCGTGTCCTGTTCCCGCAGTCAGTCGTCCATCTGCCAGACCGTCGGCCCCGGTCGGGTTGTCCGATCGCCGTACGCGTCAAGGAGCTTCTCTGTGGGCTTGGGTTTTTCCCTGTTCCACCTCCTTTCCGGGCGCCTCTGCGTACACCCCCGTGGTGTGTTCCTCGCCCTTGCCTTCGGCTCGACTTGACACAGGGCTCGAAGGACTCGGTCCCTCCAGAGGCCTTCCGCTGCCGCTTTTATTCCATCCTGGCCACGTATCAGGGCTCTGGAATTGTTTACACCGACGGTTCGATGGTTGCTGGTCGTGTCGGGTATGCGCTAACTCTAGGGGACCATTCCGAACAACGGTCCTTGGCGGCTGGCTGCAGCGTTTACACTGCTGAGCTAGTCGCCATCTTTAGAGCCCTAGAGTATATCCGCTCCTGCTCAGGTGAGTCCTTCGTTATCTGTAGCGATTCCCTGAGCGGTTTACGAGCTCTCGACCAGTGTTTTCCTCGTTCTCGTCTGGTGATGGCTATCCATGAGTCCCTGCATACTCTTGCGCGTTGCGGCCGCTCTGTGGTCTTTGTGTGGACCCCCGGTCATGTCGGTATCCCGGGCAATGAACATGTTGACCGCCTGGCGAAAGAGGCCACGAGTAAACCATCTCTGGATGTTGGCCTCCCAGAGGCTGATTTGCGGGCGGTCCTCCGCCGAAAAGTTTTTGCGCTTTGGGACGCTGAATGGCGCGATCGGATTACACCCAATAAACTCCGTGCCATTAAGGAGACGACGACTGTGTGGCGGTCCTCCATGCGAGCCAACCGCAGGGACTCAGTCGTCCTTTGTCGGCTCCGCATTGGCCACTCCCGGCTAACACACAGTTATTTACTGCGCCGGGAGGACCCTCCTGTATGTCGCTGCGGGGCGGCTTTGACGGTGGCCCACATTCTGTTGGCCTGCCCCCTTTTAGCTGTGGTCAGGCAGACATTTGCGCTGCCTGATACGCTCCCTGCCGTTTTATCCGATGACCCTGTTATGGCTGCCTTAGTTTTACGTTTTATTAGGGCAGGGAGTTTTTATTCTTTCATCTGAGTGTTTCTGTTTTATTTTTTGTTTTGATTCTGGCCTTTGGCCTATGATTTTAAACTGATCTTTTAATGTGTTTCTAAGTGGTTGGCTTTTCCTTTTTTATTTCTATGGTCGGCCAACCACTGTCACACTCTGTGTGGTTTTAGTTCGTTTTGTCTTGTCCTTGTCTCCGTTTCTCTTGTTCTGTATCGTCTGTGATCTATTCTGTTCCTCGTTTTTATTCTCTGTGGATGTTCTTTGTCTTTGGAAAAAGGGACCGATGACCGTAGCAGTCTGGTCCCTTTCATCCCCCAAACCAACCAACCAACCAAATAGTGAAAATGGAAGCATTAAATCTTTGAACGAGATCCTGAACGTTGGCTTTCCAGTACAGTTTGCTATCTGCCTGAATACCCAACAATTTGAACTGTTCAGTTTCACTAGTCATATGCCCATCCTGTAAAATTAAAATTACGGGCTTTGTTAAATTGTGTGTTAGAAACTGTAAAAACTGACTCTTATTATGATTTAGCATTAGTTCTATTTTCTAAGAGTCATGAACTTATGTCATGAACTGCACTATTTGAAACAGAGTCAATGTTGCACACAACATCCTTTACTACTAAGCTAGTGTCATCGCCAAACAGAAATATTTTAGAATGACATGTAATACTAGAGGGCATATCATTTATAGAAATAATGAACAGGAGCCATGACTTATTAAACTGATAGTTTGGTAATTTTCACACCTGTCAACACTGTCTGTCTTTGGGATTTGAATTATATTCTTCTTGAAGTCTGAGGGTATTTCGTCCGTCTCGTACATCTTGCTCACCAGATGGTAAGACTTTTGGCTGGCTCTCCTGAGGCTATCAGTAGTTCTAAGGAATGTTGTCCACTCCCAGGGCCTTGTTTCGACTTAGGTCTTTCAGCGCTCTGTCAAATTCTTCACGCAGTATCATATCTCCCATTTCATCTTCACTTACATCCTCTCCCATTTCCATAATATTGCCCTCAAGTACATCGCTCTTGTGTAGACCCTCTATATACTCCTTCCATGTTTCTTCTTTTCCTTCTTTGCTTAGAACTGATTTTCCATCTGAGCTCTTGATATTCATAGAATTACCTCTTTTTTCCTCCAAAGGTCTCTCTAATTTTCCTGTAGGCAGTATTTATCTTACCCCTAGTGATATATGGCTCTACATCCTTACATTTGTCCTCTTGCATTCCTGCTTAGCCATTTTGCACTTCTTGTCAATCTCATTTTTCAGACGTTCGTATTCCTTTTTGCCTGCTTCATTTAGTGCATTTTTATATTTTCTCCTTTCATTAAATTCAATATCTCTTTTGTTACCCAAGGAGTTCTACTAGCCCTTGTCTTTTTACCTACTTGATCCTCTGCTCCCTTCACTATTTCATCTATCAAAGCTACCAATTCTTCTTCTATGGTATTTCTTTCCCATGGTCTTGTCAGTCTTTTCCTAATGCTCTCTTTGAAACTCTCTACAACCTTCGGTTCTTTCGGTTTATCTAGATCCCATCTCCTTAAATTCCCACCTCTTTGCAGTTTCTTCAGTTTTAATCTACAATTCATAACCAATACATTGTGGTCAGAGACCACATCTGCTAAAACCTTTTTCCTAAGTCTCTGTGTTACCATTCCGTTAATATGCTAAAGGATGTAATGGAAATTTCATTGTTCATTTGCACCACCACTGTGCTGCAAGGGGTGGACATTTCAAAAAGATTGTAAAGTGAGTCAAAGGCTGCTTGCAAAGGACAAGATTAAGTATGCACACGAAACCACATGAGCTGCATAGCATGCAGTACCATTTGTAAGCATTTTGAACTATTTCAAAACTTTTGCATAAAATTCTTACAGCTTTCACAATAAACATACCTGTTGTTGCACTTCTCTATCAATCTTAATTTTTGAGATAATTGTTTTTGAAATCTGAACTCTTTCCCTGGACACCCTGTAGATGCTACCTGTAGGAGAATGAAGAAACCTTTGGAAAAAAGTGAAGCAACTATATGAATTTTAAGGTGACAAGAGACTACTAAGCAAGAAAAGAAGGCCTGGAAGGTGAAAGAGCTATGTAAAGAAAGCAGACTTGAAAACAGTATTATGGAAATGCAGGGAGGAGTAGATGAAGAGGACATGGGATATATTAACTAAAGAGTTTAAAGATCTAAGTCAAAACAAGGCACCTTAGATAGGTGACATTCCCTCAGAATTATGTGGATAAACAGGAGAAAATACCGTGACAAAGCTATTTCATCTGGTAGGCAAGATATATGAGTCAGGCAAAATACTTTAACTTCATAAAGACTGATAATCACCATTCCAAAGAAAACAGGTGTGAATATTACAGAACCATCTATGAAATTGTTAGAAATTCTGAAGGTAGCAGTGATAAAGCACAGGGAAAATTTTTTTTCATACTTTTACAGAGACCAGGCTGCAGTTTCATGAGTCAAATGACGTGTAAGGGAAGCAGTAGTTGAAACTAAGTTGTTGCTTATTCCCAATGCTATTCAGTCCATACATTGAGCAAGCATCAAGGAAGAACGTGGGAAGAGAACTGAAGTTGACCAGGAAGAATAAAAACTTCAATGTTTGCTGATGATATTTTAATTTTATCAAATATGACAAAGGACTCTGAAGATAAATTGAATAGGAAAGGTAGTGTCTTTAAATACGAGGGTTGTACCAAAAGTAAGGTTCCCAATGAGCTACAGCCTCGAGGGAAGGTGCTAGGCTAAATCGGACAACAGTGCCATGTGCAGTGGTTCCTGCACTTTCGAGCCTGCCCATCCACGATTCGCTACGTCGCTCAGTGTTGGCTTGGCAGCAGTCAGAGATGGAAGTGTTGTTTGCTGCTCCCACCAAGTGCGAGGTTCAAGCAGTAATCCAGTTTCTCCACACAAGGAAGTTACTGCCCACGGAGATTTATTGGCAGCTGACTGAGGTTTATGGTGATGAGTGCATGTCCGTTCAGCACGTCCACAAATGGTGCAGGGCTTTTGCTGAGGGTCACACGGAAGTTCACGATGAAGAACGGAAATCGCTGGTTTCGGATCGGATTGTCCAGGAGATCAACAGTGAGCTGCTCAAAGATCAGAGGGTCACTGTTTGTGAACTTGTTGAATGTATTCCTGAAGCTTCCCACTGCATAATTGAAAGAACTTTGACAGAAATGTTGGGTTATCGCAAGGTATGTGCTCGCTGGGTCCCTGGATGCTGACTCACGGACACAAGGAGCAACGCCGTGACTGTGCTTGCAAGTTTCTTCAACAGTGGGGGGGGGGGGGGGGGGGGGGGGCGCAACAAGGAGAAGTTGATGGGCTTTATCCTCATGGGCAGTGAAACATGGGTGTTTCATTACACCCCCGAAACAAAACAACAGTCTTGTCAGTGGCGTCACACGCTTCCTCAGCGGGTGATGGGAGACTTCTTTGACTTAGTAATACAGAACCTGGAGCACAATCTTTAAAAGTTTGTTGAAAAAAATGGAGACTATGTTGAAAAATAGACAAAAGTGTAAGCTTTTCAACGATGTATTAATTAGTAACAATAAACAATGTTTTCTACTTGTAAAAAATATCGGAACCTTACTTTTGGTTTGACTTGTCATTGATCCTCATTACCTGCCACTGTACACTGACAGAGATTTTTATTTTCTTATTATTGTTTTCATATCTCTCTCTTTTTTAATGTGGTAAGTTATTACTGGTGAAGTGATGGTTTATGACATGCGGTGATCCAATGTGGGGCTTCACTGCATTCACTGTCACTGAAAAAAAAAGTAAATCTCCACATTTTCTACTTTTTTGCCTTGATGAAAATATTTGTCAACCAGTATTTCATTTTACAGTTTCTGTGTAACTCCAGTTTTAATGTACGAGGGTAATTGTAAAAGTAAGGTCTCCTATTTTTTTTATAAGTACATAGACCTGTTTATTTCTACAATGGTTTACATCAGTTTACAGCTTGAACATTTAGCTATTTTTCAACATAATCACCATTTCTGTCGATGCATTTTTGTAGATGCTGTGGCAGTTTTTGTATGCCCGTGTCATACCAACTCGCCACTATGCTGTTCAGAAAGTTATGAACCTCTTCTTTCACCTCGTCATCGGAGCTGAATTGCTGGGACCACAATTAGCGCTGACAGGTACTGTGAGACTCTGAAAAAACTCAAACGGGCAATTCAGAACTGGAGAAGAGGATCGTTGAGCAAGGGCGTACACATTCTCCATGACAACGCTCACCCACACATCGCTCGGCAAACCGTTGCCCTCCTGCAACAGTTTCAGTGGAACATAATCAACCACCCACCCTATAATCCTGACTTGGCGCCCAGTGACTATCACCTGTTCCCAAGATTAAAAGAACATTTTACTGGAAAGCAATTCAGCTCCAACATAGAGGTAAAGAAAAGGTTCATAACTTTCAGAACAGCATGGTGGTGATCTGGTATGACATGGGCATACAAAAATGGCCACAGCGTCTACAAAAATGCATCGGCAGAAATGGTGATTATGTCAAAAAATAACTAAATGTTCAAGCTGTAAACTGATGTAAACCATTGTAGAAATAAACAGATCTATGTACTTATTTAAAAAAATAGGAGACCTTATTTTTGGGATTACCCTCGTAACTGTATAAATCAGCAGGTTAATGTGCCTTCTGAGCTACAGAACATGACATAATTTCTGTTCTCCCAGCTCACTTGACTGATTTGGATTAATAATTTGTTCACTTCTTCACAGTGGTGTATTGTCTCACTGCTGTGCATGCCTCATTTTCCCATTGCCAGAACGCTTTTCTGAATTCTAAATAACAATAAAAAAAGCAGGGTAAGGAATGGTAGTTTTCATGGATAAATAGGAAAGGCATCGTGAACACTAGGTTTGTTGTGTGGGTCAAAACTGTGCATGTTACTCTTATAGTTATATCTGCTTATGTGCTTGTGCACATCTCAGAATGCTGAGCAGTTCATCACTACATAATGATGATAAATAGTACAGTATGGTAATTACTCAATAATTAATATAACAATATTATGAAAAGGAAAGTTGCTTCACACCATATAGTGGAGATACTGAGTCGCAGATAGGTACAACAAAAACACTGTAACACTGTCACAAATATAGCTTTTGGCAAGCAAGGCCTTCGTCAAAAGTACACCCCCCCCCCCCCCACACACACACACACACACACACACACACACATGCATATGCACACACACATGACTGCAGTCTCTGGCAGCTGAAGCCACACTGTGAGCAGCAGCACCAGTGCATGTTGAGAGCAGTGACTGGTTGGGAGTAAGGGGGAAACTGGGCGGGAAGGGGGACAGTGAAGTTGGTTGGTTTGTGGGATTAAAGGGACCAGACTGCTACGGTCATCGGTCCCGGGACAGTGAAGTGCTGTTGGGGAACACACAGGGACGAGATGGAGAGAGGGTAGGGCAGCTATGAGTAGTCGGAAGATTAGACCTTTCCTCCAGAAACCTTAACCCCACAAATATCAGTCCTTTTTCCAAAGGCCTCACCTTTTTCCCGATTCCCAAATTCAATCTTGCAGGACTTGTTAAAGAGCTTCTCTCTTTCTTCTGATCCCTACAGTGTAAACACTTTTTTGCCACCACCTCTACCAATTAGACTCAACCAAAAGCCTGACTCAGTTAAGTCCTCTAGTTAACTCCTCCATCAAACTGTGATCCACCCCCACTGCCCCAAAATCACCCTCTGTTAACTTTCCAGAATTTCTTAACCTTGAATCTTGCCTCATCATCATTCCCCAAATCCCTCAATATGTAAACTAACCTTACATCCACAGAAATAACCGCAGTCCACCATCTAAAAACTGATCCCGACCTTATAATCCTACTTGCGGACAAAGGCTCCACCACTGTTGTCTTGAACCGCAAGGATTACCAGGCAGAAGGATTCTGCCAGCTATCAGACACATCCGCCTACAAATCTTGCCACAATGACCTCATTCCAGAAATCCAGCAAGATCTCCAGTCACTCTTCAAATCCTTAGGCCCATTCCAGGAACCTCACCCCTACCATTCCCCACCCTCCTACCATCTGTATGCTTCCTAAGTCCGTAAACCCAACCATCCAGGATGTCCCATTGTGGCTGGTTACTGTGACCCCACTGAGAGAATCTCTGCTCTCGTAGACCAACACCTCCGAGCTATTACCTGGAACCTACCCTCCTATATGAAAGATACCAACCATTTCCTCCACCAACTCTCCACAGTTCCTGTCTCTTAAACACCCGGTACCCTGCTCGTCACTATTGATGCCACCTCCCTTTATACTAACCGCCCTCGTGCCCATGGCCTTACCCCTATGGAACACTATATTTCTCAACGCCCTACGGATTCCAAATCAACAACCTCTTCCCAAATTGCCATGACCAACAATATCCTCACCTATGATTACTTATCCTTTGAAGGCATTACCTACAAACAAATTCAGGGTATGGCTATGGACACCCGTATGGCACCATCCTATGCCAACCTATTCATGGGCCATCTAGAGGAATCCTTCCCAAACACCCAGAATTCTAAACTCCTCACCTGGTTCATATTCATTGAAGACATCTTCGCAGGCTGGATCGAGGGTGAGGACACCCTATCTACATTCCTCCACAACCGTAACAGCTTCTCCCCCATTTGCCTCACCTGGTCCTACTCAGCCCAACAGGCCATCTCCCTAGATGTTGACCCCCACATCAAAGATAGCTACATCAGTATCTCCACCCATATCAAACCTACTAACCACCAGCAGTACCTCCACTTTGACAGCTACCACCCTTTCCATACCAAGAAGTCCCTTTATACAGACTAGCCACCCGAGGTTGTTGCATCTGCAGTGATGAGCAGTCCCTCTCAAAATATACCAAGTGTCTCACTGAAGCCTTCACAGTCCATAATTATCCTCCCTACCTTGTACAAAAACAAATCTCCGGTGCCTTATCTTTCCAGTCTCCGACCACCTCTCAAAGTCTCACCTTCTCGCCACAGAGGAGCATTCCCCTTGTAACTCACTACCTCCCAGAACTGGAGCAACTGAATTACATTTTCCACCAAGGTTTTGACTATCTCTCGTGCCCTGAAATGAGAAATGTGGTGCCCACTATCCTTCCCATCCCTCCCACAGTGGTATTCTGCGGTCCACCGAACCTACACAGTCTACTGGTCCATGCCAACAAAACCCTGCTCTCAAACCCTTACCTCATGGCTCATAACCCTGTAATAGACCTAGATGCAACATCTATCCCATACATCCTCCCACCACCACCTACTCCCGACCGGTCACTAACATAACCTATCCCATCAAAGGCAGTGCTACCTGTGAAACCTGTCATGTTATCTACAAGCTAAGCTGCAACCACTGTGCTGCAGTCTATGTGGGCACGGCAACTAAAAAGCTGTCTGTCTGCATGAATGTTCACTGATAGTGTGGCTTCAGTTGCCAGAGACTGCAATCGCGTGCGCGCGCCCGCGCGCGCGCGTGTGTGTGTGTGTGTGTGTGTGTGTGTGTGTGTGTGTGTGTGTGTGTGTGTGTGTCGTCTTTTTTGACGAAGGCCTTGCTGGCCAAAAGATTTATTTGTGACAGTGTTCTTGTTGTGCCTATCTGCAACTCGGCATCTTCGCTATATGGTGAGTGGCAACTTTCCTTTTCATAATTTTGTTCCATTCCATTCCGGATTTTCCAATAAATAATATAGGATTAAAAGTATTAAAGCCAACCAATTGTGCCTGCATTGGCTGTTAAAGTCTGCCTGGCTTTATTTCACAGTCACGAAAACTATTATATGAGGTATCAAATGATGGCCAAAACATAATTGCTCACAATTGGAAATATTTACATAGTGTAACTTTTATATTTTGGATCCTTTACTTGTATCTGAACTGAGTGGTTTATTTTTCTGAGGCACCAGACATCATTCAGATTGACCTTTCGACTTGTAAATATATTGTTACATTACAGTGATGTTATGGTCATACTACACTTAACCGTAGAATGGACGGGCTGGGTCTTTCAGACCCAAGCGGATTTAGTTTTAAAAATATCCACAAGATTACACTACTTTCGAGTCAGCCATCCAGTGTAGCTTTCAGTTAATGTTCCTAGAGGACATTGCTTGTGACATCATTTTTCTTTGTTCGCCAGTTGATTGTTGACATGGAAGGAAGCATGTTGTGGGTCTGAGAGACCCAGCCCGTCCGTTTACATTAGCTTTTTCTGCTTATGCACACTTCTTGTTATACTGACTGCGAGCAATTAAGCTGCTCGAAAATGGCCTGGCAGCATCCTCTAAGTGATGAAGAAATTGAAAAACTGTTACTAGAAAGTGATAATGATGATTCGGATGTAAATCGTGATTTTATTCCCGAAAGTGATCGCAACACAGAAAGCGAAATGAGTGATGAACAGCTGGACGGCGAAGATAACATCGTTATTCTTGCGAGAAATGTGAGTACACTCACTAATACATCTCGAGATTCTGTATCAACTAGTGTGGTTGGTTCCAGTCCCTCTTCGAGTGAATAATCACCTTACTACTTGTCGAGAGATGGACGAACTAAATGGCGGAAAAAGGTTCCCAACCAAAATGTACGTACCATATCACAGAATATAATTACGCATTTGCCTGGTGTCAGTGGGGAAGCCAGAAATGCTACCAACATTGTCGAGGCCTGGAAGCTGTTCATTGACAAAGATTTGCTCAATTTGATAATAGAGAGCACAAATACTTACATAGATCATGTAAAACCACTTTATAAAAGTGACCCAAATACTGCAAGGAACTTGGAAAAAAGAGGAGTTCCAGGCATTTTTGGGTCTTTCGTACATTTCTGGCTTTCTTCACGGAGGCAAAATGAATATGGAAGAATTTTGGGACACTTATGGCACAGGGACAGAAATCTTCCCTCCAAGTATGTCACTGCGAAGATTTCATTTTCTTCTGAGATGTGTTAGGTTAGATAATATTCACACAAGGGAGGAACGTAAAAAAATGATAAAGTGGCCCCTGTACATGATGTTATCGAAGGATTCACAAAAAAACTGCACAAGGCATTACACAACAAGTGAATACCTTACAGTGGACGAGATGTTACTATCTTTTCGGGGACATTGTTCTTTCAGAATGTACATTGCTTCAAAATCCGGAAAGTATGGGATCAAAATATTTACCTTACACTCGTTGGGACACTGTGCAAAAATAAAAGAGAAATTCCATTGGAATTCTTGCCTCACAAGAAAAGAGAAATACATTCATCCATATTCGCATTTTGTGACAATTTCACATTAGTGTCATATGTGCCAAAGAAAAACAAACGTGTAATTTTGCTGTCTTCAGTGCATACAAACAATAAAATCGATGAAGAAACTGGTAATATGAAGAAGCCAGAAATTATTACATTCTACAATTCAACAAAGAGTGGAGTGGACGTGGTTGATGCCATGTCTTCAGAATATAACGTTGGAAGGCAAACAAGACGCTGGCCATTGTGCATGTTTTATGCCATTTTGAACATAGCTGGTATAAACGCATTTGTGGTATGCAAAGCAAACACGGGACTGGATATTTCAAGAAGGATATTTCTCAAGTAACTCCGTTTGGAACTCATAAAACCACACATGGCACAGAGAGCTAAACAGAAGAATCTCCCGAGCAACATTCAACAACTGGCAGCACGTCTGTCTGAGATTACCATTGACAAGGAAGTTTTTCCAGTAGGAAAATGAGTTGTTGTTGTAAATGCAAAGACAATAAAACAAAATATTTTTGTAAAAGTTGTGGAAAGTGGCTGTGTCTTTCCCATTCTGTAAAGTTATGTGAAGATTGTGCAGAAAATACAGGTCAGTAATATGTATATCGTAACAAGGGAAACCATTTTTTATTATATTATGCTATGCACTAAAATGTATAATATTTTGTAATAGCATGCTTGACAATCCTAATTTCATAACTTGTGAGGACGTGAACTGTCAAAAATAAAATAAAACTGTTTTAAATGTTCAAGAATGTTTTTAAATACTGAATAATTTTACTTTCAGATTTTCGGAGAAATACATTATTTTCAAAGAAATGTATGGTAAATTTAAATATTAATAAACAGGAACAGAAGTATAGTAACACTGGTGTTGAAAATTTAAGTCTTACTTATTCTGGAATGTAAATAAAACGGTGGGTCTGTCAGACCCAGCCCGTCCGTTTGTGTTACTTTTTTTCGCCTGTCCATTCTAGGGTTAAAGAGATAGGAATCCATTTATCTTTATTTACTGGATTACAAATTGTTCACAATATTATGTGCAGACTCGAGAATTACATATTATTTACGCTTTCCTTGTTTTTGTTATATTTCAGTGAAGGAGATGATTGCTCACCCATTTGAGACCCGTTCAGACAGTTTCTATTTTGTAGATGACTGTCTAATAATGCATAATAAAGCTGACTATGCTTACGATGGTGGGCTTCAGCAGTGAACAACATTCACTTGGATGGCTGTTTTCTACATTCCATTAATTTTTCTTCAGTTAACTATTTTATATATTTTTTTAAAAAAAAATTTAAACTGACAAGCATTCCATTGATTTTTTGTTTTCTTACTTGGAATATTTATTTTTTGTTATAAATTATTAAGACATATTGGATTTATTAATCCAAATAAAAATATGTTTTTACTTGAATTTTATTTTTCAATTTAAGATACTATTTTTGATGTTTTTTCTCTATTCATTGCCCTACTGTACATAAGAGAATTTTGTTTGTACTGCCCGCTTGCCTCAGTTTCTTTTTGTGACTGCCCAAAGTGTTTATAAATTCAGTTAATCATTTTATACAATTTGCATGTTTTAAAATTGAGGCAAGAGAACTGTGCTATCATTCATCTTATCGGTGAGGCATGCAAAATAGTCTGAAGGGATCAAGAGAAACATTTATCTTCTTCTTATATTGAGTTGTATTTTGGAATGAAGAGGGAGTCTGATGAAGACTATGCTGTGGATTGTGATATATGTGAAATGACAGTAATTAAAAAAAAGTGAGGCAATTAATGACTTGAGCTGCACATGATTGTTGTTAAGATTATGTAGGACACCTTGGACAGGATCCCATCTATCAAAAGTTTTATCCTGTTGGTGTGGCTTTTTCATCCATTACGGTATAGGGAACATTATAGATTTTTGTGTCAAAAGTATACGACATTATCAGCTGTTAAATCTCATGTACATGTATGTCTACAAATTACTGCCGTATCAAATAAATAATGGTCCTGCCACTGGAAATATTATCACATAAGGTATCAGCGAAAAAACTGTAGGTAACACAACCAGGGATAGCAAAATCAAAGACAGAAAAAAGCCTGAGAAAGAAAGCTACAAGGTAACCATATAATAGTTCAGGAATTAGGACACAAGGCCTCTAAGAATTTGCAGTGAAAACCTAGGATGTAACTTATAACATAATTGTGAGGAAGGGTCACACAGTGTAGCATGATTATTAATTTTTTTTTTTTTTTACCTGTGCTGGTTCCTTTTGCCTTAAAATGAAGGAAAGGCAATCGTGTAACAGTCCTGCCTTGCTGTTGCCGCCAGCAGGGCATAGATTCCTCAGGCTCTTATGCTTTGTACAGTGTTTCTTACAATGTTTGCTCTTCATTATAAATTAAAGGTAATCTAGCTTGTGAAGATCAGACAGTCCTGCACCACTCACAGCATGATGAACGGTATGGTGTAATCTACACACATTTAAAGAAAGTGTACCATTATTTTTTAATTGATTTTTGTCATTTTTTCTTTATTTTCCTCAAAACAGACTTTTGTCTTATCTAAAATATGGTGGAATGATTAGGTTACATTTTATTTGACAATAATTAATTTATTCTAAACAGCAGTGTATCATTTGTAGGAACTATGATACAACTCTATGAAGGGAAGTGTACTTCCACCTCTGTGTTCCATATCTTGAATATCTGAATTGTGTGAACTTCATTTAAGTGAGAACGATGAGAGACAAGTGCGGGTAGGTTATTTGTTTGTGAAACTACACGAATGTGTTTACTTTGAAATTCATAGTTGCAATTTATTATTGCTCAAATGACTTTCTTTTAATTTTTTGTTGATTTCACTTTCTCATATTATTTTAAGCACATGAATGTCAAATTTTACCAAAAACTTCCAAATATGTTGCCTTTCTTAAACTCTTATATTTTACACCCTAAAAAATAAACATGAACTTTTGATTCCAATGAAGAGACTAATCCAGCCCATTATTGGAAACTGCCAGTTTATCCGTCGTTATTGTTTAAAACACTTTACCTGTTCATGAAAAAAAATGACAATTTTATCTATTGAATAGAATTTTTTAGCTAATGTCCTTTTTGTTCAGAAGAAAGCACTATTTTATTTGCCTTCATTTCAGTGCAAAGGAACCATTTACACACAGACAACAGAATCACAAATAAAAACTAAAATTTGCTGCACAGTGCTCTCCATTTACTTAAGTGTGAAATAAACTGTACAGGCAAGTGTTATGTTCTTTTTTAACATATTGTGCAGCTGTCACAGCTAGAATTTTACTGTGCATTAAGAGTGATGTGAATATTACACAGAAATGGTGAACTGGTAGATACTGATCATGTCTTAGTTATTGATGTTACAGCACTTCTGGAATATTAGACAAGGACATGATGTAAGTATATGTTGTGTGTGTATATCCATCAACAGAATTCATTCACATAAATGGGCACACTTGGCTGTTCAACAATGGTTTTGATTTGTAGTAATCATTTCATGTTAAATTTTGTAATCTATATGCTTCTTTAGTTATATTCCAGTATTTATAAAATTAGTATGAAGTGTATATTTCAGAGGTACTTTGGTTACTGAATGACATCATGCTAATCATGAGAGATACAATCCTTGTGTGTATTTTGACTTGATTCATTGTGTAGTAGCTTAGGGTTATCATTTTACCTACATTGGGCTGCTGTTAATTTTCATTTATAATTACAGTAATGTTTGGGAGGATGCATGATTTTCCTGTTTCGTTTTGAGCATCCTTGAACGAAGTCTGTCATCTTCTCACTAGTCATTGGCAAAGAATGTGTCATATGGTCAGGCACTGGACCGTACAAATTTTAAAAGTTGCAGCACTGCACTTTATGGGCACATAGATTTTCTCCTGCCCTACATAAGAGAGACATGCACTTAGAATAGCAAGGAGCTATGCGAGGTAGGGGGGGTGTATGAATTTTGTAATCTTGGAGGCAGACAATAAGTGGATGTGGAATAATTAAATATTTAGTCCTTCCCCTTTCCCTCCACATCACCCTTCATCTCTGCAAATTTGTTTTGTTATTTGTTGGATTTTTCTCTGTCTGAAATGTCTAATGGGAAAAAGTAGGATATTCTTAAGTTTTTTCCTTGATAGTCCCTGCTTTCTGTCTGCATCAGAATTTCCTCTGCTGGATGCATACAGTAAAATTATGTTTATATTTTTGACATCCATCCCCATTTATTTTGGGTCGGAATTATATTTTGAAATAGTTGTTTTTTGTGTTAATGGTGAATAAATAGAGGTAATAAAAAAATAAAGGTTGTGAAAATGCTGTTCCAGCATGTCTTGGATAAACCAGCATGGTTTTGGTAGCCTTTTTCTAAAGTAAGTGCAAAAGATATCCCATAAAATTCTGATTTACACTGTAATCCATATTTCAAACAAGTGTTCATTAAAATAATTACCTAAGTCATAACAAAGCAAACACAAACCATCAAACTGAGGGTTCATTTGGATGCTATATAGTCAGCTGTGCTTAAATGGAGCATGGATCTCCTGAAGCTAGTTTTGCCATAGCATCCTTCTGACCTGCTAACTAGTTTTCACAATTAGTTAACAGTATACAAACTGGCTGTGACACCTTCTGTTATATGTATAAAAAATGTAAAGCCCAATCGCCCCACAGGATTCTAATTGGTGTTTGCAATTTGCTATAGCAGTGTTGATTCCTAGACGTGGATTGTTCTGACTGTTATTGTCAAGTTGGGAAATTCACTTTATTGCTAAATGAAGGGTATATTGATGGGCTAGAAAGCCTCTCCTCGGAAAATGGTTGCTTCCAGGTTGTCCTATAATTCAGATCCAACTGAGTTATATTTTGTGACAATTTAAAATTTATTGCTTACGGACTAGGTGACTAAATTTTGGGAGGACCATTAACAACCCTGAATACACTGCACCTTCATTGTTGCAGTAATATGAAAATATGATTGTTGATTATTGTAGATGGGGAAATTATTTTATTGTAAAGATTTTCATACATATGTCTTGTTTGAGAATTGTTGTCAGAAGAGATGAAAAGGCAAAGTTTACTAATACAAAGAATTCTTGTCATTGATGATTGTATATACATAATGATGGAGTAGTATTTTACATTATAATATACATACAAATGCACACAAAATAATGACAGTTGTTTGGTTACAACTATTAGGTTAGAAAAAAATGGAACACTTTCCTTTTGTGTGTGAAAGTACATTTTGTCTTCTTATATTTTCAAATAATTGATATTGTGTAAATACATAATCTACTGTATTGTTCTTGACTGTTGGAGATTGACATAAAATAAATGGACCTCCTCCTGAAAGCAGTTTTATTTGATACTGATACGTAGATGTCGTAGAACCAGACTTTGTAACAGTTATTTATTTGCTGTGGTTGATTTAGTGTCTTAAATTAAGAACAGTGGATACTTTTTTCTTAAATACACTTCATGAATAGCTCCACAACTTTTGAAGATGTATCACTGCTCAGATGGGAGCTCATAGAAAATAATTGTTGAATGTTCGTAACTAATTGGAGATGTTACGTATAAATGCTGTAAGCTTTTGTTTTGAATACACCAACTTTCGATTTTATCATGATTGTTGGAATTCAACAAATAAGATCTGGCAAATGTTGTTGTAGCACACTTTTCTAGTTAAGCTTAGCTGTGCCTGTGGTTGACACAAATTAAAACATTTCAAGAAGCATTAGATTACAATAAGAGCTAAAGTGAAAGGAAATGCACAAAAAGGACAGACGTGTGGAAAACAAAACAATGAAGTGTGTCATATATTTGTCAAACAGCTAAAAATCTGCATATCACATAAAAGAGTATACCCTCTACATACTCCTTGTTTCCTTTTTCTTATGTATGAGAGAACATGCAGTGTCTTTAAGAAAGCGGGTATTATATAGTTGTTTTGTCTCATTTCCCTCGAATAGAACTAGAAGTGCAGCTATACAAAAATTTATGGTATCCATTTTGTGAAAGTTGGTGCATTTGCTAGTCAGGTTTATCTACCAGCTTGATATATGTGAGTACAAGCATTAGGAGAACATGGTAGTGGGCTCAAGTAATAACAATACTCAGTTGTAGAACATGCCGTCAGCACAATAACATGCACCTCAGTATCTACGACTCACTTGAGATTGGTATTTTTTCCGATGCCATAACTTTCAGGCTTGGGTTTCCACAAAATGTGGTCTCAAATAAACATTTTTCTCTTCTTTTGTTTGATTTTTGTCTTTCTACCTGTGTGCCCAGTACTATATTTGGTGTTTTTTTCTACCTGTTGTATTGTTTTCCCAATTTTATTTCGTTTTTCATCAACTATATTCATTATTTCCAAATTAACCTCTGAATTTTATCACTAAATCGTTCCTCCGTATATGCTTTGAGTTGTTTATATTAAAAAATTATTCACGTAACTAGCTAATTTTACATTTGCCAAATAGTCTTGTCTTCAGTGTTGTTCATTGAAAAAGTTGGTCACAACAAAGGATAATTTTTCAATAATAAAATGCTATTTTCAAGGTCCATTTTAACTGTAAATGAATAATATTATGTGTAAATGGATAAAAACTTGATTTTCAACATAATCAATCTTGTGTTTTATACAAGGTGTTACAAAAAGGTACGGCCATTCCTCACACACAAAGAAAGAAAATATGTTACGTGGACATGTGTACGGAAACGCTTACTTTCCATGTTAGAGCTCATTTTATTACTTCTCTTCAAATCACATTAATCATGGAATGGAAACACACAGCAACAGAACGTACCAGCGTGACTTCAAACACTTCGTTACAGGAAATGTTCAAAATGTCCTCCATTAGCGAGGATACATGCATCCACCCTCCGTCACATGGAATCCCTGATGCGCTGATGCAGCCCTGGAGAATGGCGTATTGTATCACAGCCATCCACAATATGAGCATGAAGAGTCTGTAAATTTGGTACCAGGGTTGCGTAGACAAGAGTTTTCAAATGCCCCCATAAGTGAAAGTCAAGAGGGTTGAGGTCAGGAGAGCGTGGAGGCCATGGAATTGGTCCGCCTCTACCAATCCATCAGTCACCGAATCTGTTGTTGAGAAACGTACGAACACTTCGACTGAAATGTGCAGGAGCTCCATCGTGCATGAACCATATGTTGTGTCGTACTTGCACATGTTCTAGCAGCACAGGTAGAGTATCCCGTATGAAATCATGATAACGTGCTCCATTGAGCGTAGGTGGAAGAACATGGGCCCAATCAAGACATCACCAACAATGCCTGCCCAACGTTCACAGAAAATCTGTGTTGATGACGTGATTTCACAATTGCATGCGGATTCCCGTCAGCCCACACATGTTGATTGTGAAAATTTACAATTTGATCATGTTGGAATGAAGCCTCATCCGTAAAGAGAACATTTGCGCTGAAATGAGGATTGACACATTGTTGGATGAACCATTTGCAGAAGTGTACCCGTGGAGGCCAATCAGCTGCTGATAGTGCCTGCACACGCTGCACAGCTGATAGTGCCTGCACATGGTGTGGAAACAACTGGTTCTCCCATAGCACTCTCCATACAGTGACATGGTCAATGTTACCTTGTACAGCAGCAACTTCTCTGATGCTGACATTAGGGTTATCGTCAACTGCACGAAGAATTGCCTCGTCCATTGCAGGTGTTCTCGTCTTCCTAGTTCTTCCCCAGTCGCGAGTCATAGGCTGGAATGTTCCGTGCTCCCTAAGACGTCGATCAATTGCTTCGAACGTCTTCCTGTCGGGACACCTTTGTTCTGGAAATCTGTCTCGATACAAACGTATTGTGCCACGGCTATTGCCCCGTGCTAATCCATACATCAAATGGGCATCTGCCAACTCCGCATTTGTAAACATTGCACTGACTGCAAAACCACGTTCGTGATGAACACTGACCTGTTGATGCTACATACTGATGTGCTTGATGCTAGTACTGTAGAGCAATGAGTCGCATGTCAACACAAGCACCGAAGTCAACATTGCCTTCCTTCAATTTGGCCAACTGGCGGTGAATCGAGGAAGTACAGTACATACTGACGAAACTAAAATGAGCTCTAACATGGAAATTAAGCGTTTCCGGACACATGTCTACATAACATCTTTTCTTTATTTGTGTGTGAGGAATGTTTCCTGAAAGTTTGGCCGTACCTTTTTGTAACACCCTGTATAAATCCAAGTGCTGGCTTGTTACTGCCACTAATCATCTGTGAACTATGCAACACAGTTATATGCAGTAAACACAATGCACAGTGATTTTGTTCTGTTGTTAAATTTGACCTTGAATGCAAAGCATCAGCAGGCACCGAGGGATCAACCCATTCCACAAAACCACATTTTTTTAAAGCTTTTAACGTGTACAACACGAAGTGCTTTTGCCAGTTGTACTTCTCTGGAGTTCTGTCATAAGTAATTTGATTGCAAGAAGAGCAATGAAGACCCACAAAGGAAAACTTAAACTCAAACTGTGCAGTAAGCAGCATTATTACTTTCAAGTTCTAACCATTTTGTTTATATTACAATTATAATGTTGTTATGGACTTGTGAAGAAAGAAGATTTTGTTCAGATTGGCTTATTTCGTTTGAATACGAAACTTTATAATCCAGGTGGTTTCCACAAAGTTACCTTAGTAATTTATTTTGGATATAAACAGTCTTTTGCATTGTTGTTGGAGATTGTACTATTAATAAGTGTGAATGACTGTTTACTGAAGTTTTCTTCAATTCATATGCTCCCAGGGACCCAATTGGCATACAATTTGAGGCTGGCTGTTGCGGCTTGTGTACTATCAGTTGAGCTGTAGAGTATGTTGCCTCTGAAGGACAGTGAAACACACTGAAGCAATCCCCATGAGAACAGCTCACTATTCATTGAAGTGACACATATCTTATTCACGCCATTACAGATAATTTGAGGGAATGATTTTGTACCAAAGTTATTGACACTGGAATACCCAACCAACTAATTTGTTTGTAAAGAAATTCAATAACATTTCAAAACACACACCAAAAGAAGAGGCAGTAAAGTATTTGTAACAATGATGTGCACAACACTCTTTGTTATTGAATTCTAAAGCACTGAATTTTCTTTGCGTTTTATTCATTACATGGCCAAGAAAGTGCCTACAACACTATATATACGAGGGTTGGAACTTAAATAGTGGCAACTATTTATTCACAACTGATACAAAAGAGTTACATGTTTGCATCTGTTACTGTCCTTCAAAGAAGTCACGAGCATTGTGTAGAACCTGTTGCCAGTGATGTGGATGGCGTAGTATACTGTTAGCAGAGCCTGTTCTGTTGGTGGTGCAAATAGAGCAGTCTGCTGCCTGTCGAATCTCTGGAACAGTTCTGATGCTAATGCCACAAAGTTGTTTCTTCATCTTCTGAATCAAATCAATCACAAGGACTTAAGCCCAGGGAGTATGGTGGATGGTACAGCACTTCCCAGTCCCATTGACCGAACAGAGCAGCCACAGCTTGCGCTGTATGCACCCGCGCATTGTCGTGCAGAATGGTGGGTGGGTTGTGCAGAAAGTGTTGCCGCTTCTTTCGCAAAGCTGGTCCTAGGTTATGCTCCAAAAATGAATAGTAATACTGTGCACTGATGGTCTGCCGTGGAGGAACGTAATGCGTTAGGGTAACACCATCACAGTCGTACATGAGAATCATCATAACTTTAGACCGCTCCATTCCCACCATCAACAGAACAGGCTCTGCTAATGTTATACTACACCTTCCACATTGCTGGCGATGGGTTCTACCCAGCACTGGTGACTACTTGGAAGAACAGTAACAGGTGCAAACATGTAACTCTTTTGTATCGGTTATGAATAAATAGTTGCCACTATTTAAGTTCCAAACCTCGTACTCAAAATATACGAGGTTTCTGCCATGTTTTTGCTTACCATGAGGAAATTTTTCTTGTAAGGGAAGACACCATCCAGCTAAATTCAGTGTGTTGTCTTTTCTGCAAGCAGGCTGCATTCTAGCTCTTCAAAATCTTGCCCAAAAATACTGAATAAGCTCTGGTATCTTAACTAGGTAGTTAGCAAAGGAGCTGCTAGAAGATGATAATGAAGATAAAAGATGTTCAAAGAATGTTAAATTTTTCTATAATATTTGGCAGTTTACAGTATGCTTCTCTGCATATCAGGTTTTAAACCTCTCCTAGTAGTGCATGTTCAAGCTGTGATGTAAAACTATCTGCCAGCAGAGTTGATCTGATATCAATTATGGTGTATTCAGTGTTTGCATTGCTTTTGTTTTCATTATTAGAGGCAGTACCACACAAATAGAAGAAAAAAACACTGCTGTTTTTCCTAACAGTTCCAGCAACTGTTCTGTTATTGATCCTTTTCTTTAAAAAGGACAGTTGAGACACCTATCCTGATTGTGGGAAATGTAACATTTCAGTTGCTGTTACTGCTTTTGAAATTAAATATTCTACCGGTAACACAGTGAAACGTTCCTCATTGATACAATGAGATTTCTAGAATTTGTTGGCTTGCATTTTCTTCTGTAAAATTCATCTCAAACTTAAATGTGATATTAAATACACAATGTTGCAGGAAGTTCCTAAAAACTCTGAAACAGAGAAATTATTTAAAAATTTAGGCATATTCTGTCAAAGTCAGTCTCCCCCCCCCCATCTCAAGTTTGTTCAGCTCACTCACACTGCACCCACAAAAACAAAAAATGTGTCTAATGTTATGTAGTTTATTGTTTCAATGATTAGAGTGCTTCAGACCATGCACAATGACACTGTGGAAGTCTGTCATTTATGCTAGTGAGAAAAAACTCTCATTAAACAGTTGAAGGGCTTCTGTGACAAACCATATCATTTGTTGTCAGTCTTATCCTCCTTGTGGATACTTGCATTTCATGACTGTCAATTGCTACAGCTCATTTCAGGGGAGAATTGATGTAGTGTAAAAACATCATTATTTTCATTTTCACAAAATAGTTTTTTTTGGTTGCTGATTTCTGTTATATCATTTCACCTCGCTTGTTTGTTGGACACTTAATTATACATCAAATGATAAATGAAATGAAATGAGTGTATGGTATCGGTGGTCGGGAGTCCCCATCCAGGAAAGTTTGGCTGCCAAGTGCAAGTCATTTCAGTCAGCACCACATAGGACGACTTGTGCGCTGATGATGAGGATGAAAAGTGGAGAAAAATCTCCTTCCCGGCTGGGAACCGAAGCCGGGCCTGCTTGCATGGGAGGAGAGCGTGTCACCAGCCAGCTAAGCAAGTGGACATTAAATGATAGTATAGGTTGAAATGACAAACTAGTACAATCAAATGATAATATAGGTTGTATTAGTTTGTCATTTCAAGTACGATGTACACGTGTTCAGTGCACAGAAAGATATTTCGAAATGTTTATTTCTGTTTCATCAGGGCACAGTCTAGGCTGCTGTGAGCTCTCTCTAAATTCGAAGAAATTTTTGGAAACTTTTAGTCTTCTGTGCAACATATTGTCAGCTTTACTGTATAACAGTAATTTTATGCCATCATGTTACCTGTATATTATGGTAACATGTTTAATGTGAGAGTGACATTTATCATTTTAAATTAGTGGTGTGTTTTAATGCATTTATTGATGCATCTAATAATAAAAAATGGAATTTTACTTCATAAACCTTTTGCAGTATATGTTTCACATTGTCCTCCACCACATCAGAATTAATCTGTCAGTTGAGTCAATATAATTTCATGCAGCTGATGTAATCCAGCAAATGCCTGCATCTTCATACACTATTTACCCCTTGGTATAACAGCCACTAGCAGCAGTTACCATTGTGATCACTCAAATAATAATAATAATAATAATAATAATAATAATAATAATAATCTATTAACGCATACTTCCTGTGTATACAGTTTGTGGTAATTCCTATTCGCATGATGAATTGATGAAGAAAGGATATCATCAACACAAAGTAAATGTACAGAGAAAGCACATTTTTTGAAGTTATCACATTGCAAGGGGTGTAACACACACAACTGATTTTGAAACCAGACTGGGTAGAAGATAATCACGAAGTCCCTCACAGTAGGATTGTTACAATCAGCCTTTACATGTTCGATATTGGTGTTCACCACAGGGTTGCCCCCACCCCACTCCACCTGGCAGTGCAGAGCACAGGGGAGGAAACAAAGAAGTGATCATGTGGCAGTCAGGTGCCTTGTGTATCAAGTTTGCCTGGCCAGCCGCATTGTGGCGAGCCTGGAGGGAGGGGTCATGGTTGAACGGTTTCTCACAAAGAGGAAAAGTGCGGAGCAGTGTGGATCCGAAAGAATGTAGTCTTGAAGCTGCTGGACATCAGAATGGGCAGCTGGGGTGAGACACAGGGATCAACTGGTCTTGCATCATGGCGGTGCTACACATGACGAGGCATGCAGGTGGAAAGGTGGTCGTGGTCATCGACTGAGGCAGTGATGCCGCCTTCCTCTGCACTGAGAGGAAGCTTGAAGGTAGGCAAGAGTGCGATGTGGTGGCGCATAAAGTGTGTAGCGCGTGTGGAGGGGGTGAGAGGGAGAGGGGGCAGGTGCACAAAAGAGAGTCCCATTGTGTAACTGTAAGGGGAGATCCTCGACAGGGAAGCTCGAGACGAACACTAGTGAGGTGCATGTCAGAGGGAAGGATGTAACATGCAGTACCTGGAGCAGTCAGAACAAATGAAGCACACGGATCGTATGCATCGCTTGCAACAGCGGGGGTTCTGTGGGGGGTGGGAGTGGTGGTGTTGGTGGTGGTGGTGGGGGGGGGGAGTCTTTTCAGCTGGGGGAGATGCCGAGATATCGGGGGGAGGGAGGTCATTATCAAGTGTCCAAGTTGGCTTGAGTCTGTTGATAGAGAAAGTTTGTGGCACTTACCATGTAAGAAGAAAGCAAGGGTGTGGTTGGAGCACTGGAATAAGACTGTTGGAGAGTGGCCCGCACAGTGCAATTCATAGCGTAACATAGTCGCAGTTCTCCAAGTTCTTATGAATAAAGATGCATGGGGCAGTGGAGGCGGAGTATGTCGGCAAGCGAAGCCTGAAGGTTGTCCTTTGTATGTTTCTTAAAGTACTTCTGAGCACTTTTAATGCTGTGCAATAAAAGCCTTTATTGTGTCTTTATTTTTATCTTGGCAATTATATTGAAACTAAAAAATCAATTAACTTGTCAAAGTGAAAAAGGAAAGGAAAAAAAAGGCTGCATATATAGGTCGAAGGCCAAAGCAGTTATGAGGGTTGCTCAGCTACGTGATGTGTAGTGCGAGAGGGGTAAGGCTGTCCCTGCCTCAGGCATGCAGAATAGAGTGGGGGTATGATTACATACAGCACTGGCAAATGACACCATTACTGCAGTGTGTGGTAGTGGAAGATAATATACAATGGCACCAGTAGCAAGGAGCCAAGAGACCTTAACCAAAGAGTACAACTGTGACAAGAAAATATCTGTGGCAAAGCGTCATTTATCGGTCATCCTTACTTGTAACATGGGTTTGGTGAAAATGATGCGAACAGGTGTATTTATTGTAATTAAAATGCCTGGAAAGTGTGCATTAGTCAACTGTGGCCATGATAAGATGAATATAAACAATGGCTAGTGCTATTGAAAGGAAAGTGTAAGATTTATGTAAAGGACCTCGATATAATGATGATGGGAGAAGTGACATAATAAGCCCATGTGAGAGGTAAGTGTTATTTCATGTTACATGCACTTGATTAGAATGACTTGACTTATTGTGCTGCTATGGAGTTTGGAAGTTTTGTGCAGCAAATTCCAAATAAAAAATATGGAGATTTTGATGATAAAATTTCAAGATTAGATGACTTCCTATACAAGCTTATGTATTCAAGAGGTTTAAAAGAAATCTGGGAGCTTTTCAGGAAGATTTTAATCTGTTCACATGGTCGGGCAACAGTAGAGCAAATTCTCAATCAACAAACCTTGAGGAGTAGAGAGTTTGAAAGAAAGATCCTATGTTTCTATGTGCCAATTTAAAGACCACCTTAAACTTTTTGAGGGAGTGCAAAATATACAAATTACTAAGGATTTGTTAGCATATGTGTCTTCTGCAAGAAAAAAAATATGTGGCTTATCGTGAGGAAAAACAATTTCACAAACCAAGACACTATCAGAAAGGAAGTGCAAATTGCAAGAGGAATTGGAAACTTTAAAGCAGAAAAGAATGATCCTCGATTCTGACATTTGTTCATTGCACAAATCAGTTGATGAACTTTCAGAGGCTGAAGAAAAAGACAAGGATCATTCCATACTCCTCACAATCTAATATACTAAGGAAAAATGCTCATGGAAAGAAAGAAGAGGTTTAAGCATTAGACACAGATTAAGGAAAAAAACTGATGAACTAGAAAACATGATTTACTGTTTTTATCTGTACTGTGGCTTTTGTAATTAATTATTTTTTAGTGCATATAAGTTTTTCTTATTGACAATTGATGCTCAATTTCAATAAAATTCATATGTTTGAAATTACTTTTATGCATTATTGTATGATAGAAAATGCAGAGAGGACTATAAAATGTGACATACGTAGTTTAACTGCGTTTAATAAGAAAAACATTTTTCAATGATCGAGTAGGAGTGCAGTGAAGGATATTGATGGTAAGTTTTCAAAGAATTTGTCTTATTTCTATGATGTTGATACTGTTGGATTTTATTATAGTGATACTACATTGAAGTTATCATCTGTTTGTACATGTTTACTCTTGACCTGACTACAGCATTAAGTGCAACGACTGTCAGTAAAGAAAAGCCCCTTAAAAGTCCGTAATTTTTGTTTTGTAAATTCAGTATGAACCCTGTCCTGTGCGAATTCCGAGCAGAACCTTGGGTAGAGCCTTGGACCAGTAAGTAGAAATGACACATTAGTGTGGCTTTAAGGGCATGGTGCCAGCATTCAACCAACTCATTAATGGTAAACAATTGTATGAAATTTATTGGCATCACACAAGTCACACAGCCCTCTGAAAAGAGCGGATTTAAAATGCCACCCGCAATCAGTAGTAATAGAAGACGTGCAACTGAAGCTAGCAATCTGCAAGACGACAGTATCGGTGGTAATGTCTGGGAGAGGCACAGCCTCAACCCATTTGCTGATATGTTCGATAACAGATAGTACGTATTTGCAGCTGTCTGAGGAGGGTAGAAGCAATGAGGTTGTTGTCAAAATTGTCCTTTGGGGATGCCGAATTGACTTAGTGTAGAATGGGCGTGGTGTCCGACTTTACTATGTTGACATGATAAACATGTGAACATCCATCTGAAACTGTTTATCTTAATCCCCATCCAAATGAAGCATATGGTGACAAGGCAATTGGTGGTCTTAATGCCTCGGAGAGCAAGATTATGAATGGCTGAGAAGATTTTGTAGTGCAGTGAGTCCAGAATAAGGGGCCAGGTGTATCTGTGGAGGTCAGCAAGTGGTGGGCAGGATTACAGGTGGCGTCTACAAGTGGTTTGTGATCTGTATAGATAGTTACAGATTGGCCTTGGGTGTCCTCTTGAAAGTAGTGGGCTATCTTGTATATCACAAACAGCTCCATATTGAAAGTGAACCACTTATGTTGTGAGGTGGAGAGTTTCTTGAAGAAGAAATTAATGGGTTGTGTCGATTCATAAACATGCTGTTGTAGGATGACACTGATCAAAGATTTGCTCGTGTCAGTAATAATAAAAATTCATGCATCAGTGATGGGTAAGTAAGAATGACAGTTTGACCAGTGTGGTTATAAGTGCCTCAAAACTGTCACTTGTCATCAGTTTATATCATTTTGCAGATGCCTGAAGTGGTTTTGCCTGCCAAGGTATCTAACAGAGGAACTTGAAGGGATGCAGCAGGCTTCCTCAAACCCAAATCATCCTTCACTGAGTGCAGCAGTGCTCTAGTCTTAGCTGGCATCAGAATACACTTTTAATATCAAATCTCTCTAAAAATTCTTCCTATTTTTGCAGATATGCTTCCTGTGAAAGCTAGGAATGCCACCTATTTGCTTGTATCTTCCGTTGATTTCTGCAAAGGTCCAATCTGTAAATCACGGCAGATTGTTTGTCGATATAACTGTTCTGCTTGAACACTGCTTTTAGATGATCCAGTTCTTTTGTCAAACTATCTGCATCTGAGATGGCATAAGCTCTTTTTACTAAAGTACATAGGACCCTTTTGCATTGGTATGATGGATGACAACTTGATGCATGAAGATATCGGTCTGTATGTGTCGGCTTACGATAAACACTGTATCATAAGTCTCACCATTCCTCCTGTAGGCCAAATCATCTAAAAATGGAAGTTTTCCATACTTTTCAACTTCCATCATGAACTTAATATTGGGATGTAGACAATTAGTATGATCTAGGAAATGATCCAGAGCATGCCTGCCATGTGGCCACACCATGAACGTGTTATCTATGTGCATCCAAAAGCAAGTTGGTTTTGACAATACTGTCTTCAATGCTGTGTCCTCAAAACCTTTCCATAAACAAATTGGCGACTGTGGGGGTGATGGACTCCCCACAGCCACTCTTATCAGTTTGTTCAAAGTATTTGTCATTAAATAAAAAATATGTTGACGTCAACACATGGTGACAAAGCTTAGTGGTTTCTTCGATCCATTTTTCACTAATTAACTGCAAAGAATCTTCAAGAGGAACTCTGGTAAAAAGTGACACAACATCAAAACTAACAAGCAAATCCGTGGGACTGAGACTCAAAAACTTCAAATACTGAATAAAAACCAGAGGATTGGAAATATGATGTTTGCATTTTCCAACATGGGGACTGAGAATGGATGCTAAATACGTGGCCAAGTTATAAGTAGGAGCATCCAAATTGTTAACAAGAGACCGGAGAGGCACCCCTTGCTTGTGTACCTTAAGCAAACCATATAATCCCAGTGGGACTGCAGCACCACGTGTAACTTTTTTAAGAACATAACCAGATAATGAACTCTGATTCAAAAGTGAAAGCGTCTTGTATTTTATACATTCAGTTGAATCATTGTGTAATCTTCGGTATGCCAAGTCTGCAAGTGAAAGATCAGTTTTACCTAAATAATTGTTCTGTGAAAGAGAATCGTTGCATTGCCCTTGTCCCATGGTAGATGTACTATATCCCGGTCTTCTCTGATGAACCGGTCTTCGGCTGTTGGAAGCGAGGAGATATTACTTCACGGGGGTGGCACCTGACGCAATGTATGTGAGACCTATTGCCTACTGCATCAGCTAGATCCTCAGGAAATCTGGACACCGCTTGTTCAGCAGCAGAAATGAATTCAGTTATGGTAACATTCCTGGGTGTAGGGACAAAATTTAATCCCTTTTCCAATACTCCCAGCGTAGCAGTGTCTAGTTTGGTTGTGAGATTAATCACAACATGTGGATGGGTGTCATCATCCATTATTGTAGACTGAGAAGAAAGCTGTTGAAACTTCGAAGATTGCATATTGATGGCATTTGCATGGACCCAGTCTCATATTGCCCAGGATGACCTGTCAACCCATTTCCAGGACGCAGCAGATAGCAGCGCTGATACTTCCAAATGCAAATAAAATAAATCCTCGGATATGAAATCCAGTTGTCTGCACGTAAAATGAATGCATTTCCTTGCGAAGTCAAAACCAGAATGCTTCTTAATGTTGTTGGCCATTTTTGTTTCAGTGTAATGAACAACTCTGACAAATTTAGGTATTATACCTTAATTCCTGCATCTCAGCAGAAAAGCGAGGCTGCTCGGCAGCTTCCCCCTTCTTCTTACAAAGTTTATCAAACCTCCTTACAAGTTCAAACACCTCCTCCCAGTAGAGGCTCTTGATGTGACTCCATAAGTAATTGTTGATATTCATATTGGGTCTCCAGCTGGAACATAACGTCATGTCTCAATATCTGGGCAGTCCACGTGGTTGCCATCTTCAGGTAAGTAAGCCATCGCACTAATTCACGGGAAATGAAATGAAACTGCAGCGGCGGCTTCTTTATACACTGACTGTAGATCCACTGCACGTGCACAAATGTAACTGCCCTCTAGTGCAAATCACAAAAGTGCACCGGTGGTGAGAACTCAAGGAAACAATAAATCAATATCAAACAATGTTGACATCTTTTGATGACTGAAGCAAAGACTGTTGGTTTTTAATGCAAAACAAAACAGGGTTCCAACTCTTACTTAAGGGATACTCCTTTCTCTGTTCATAATATTGTCTGATAGCCAGATTTCAATAGCTACTTTTGCTACCCAGTCCTAATAACATTAGTGCAGGGGCAACCACTTGTATCTCATCATACAACATTTTATGTCCTTCAGTAAGACAATGTTCCACAACTGAAGATTTTTCTGGCTGAAATAAATGCATCCAGTGATGGTGCTCCATGAATCAATCCTGGACCATACCAATTGTTTGTCCAGTATTGGCTTTCATGCAATGGCAGGGAATTTTGTAGTCACTGGGCTTCCTCAAACCCAAATCATCCTTCACAGAGACCAGCAGAACTCTTGATCTTTGCTGGTGGATAGAACACACTTTTAATATCAAATCTCTCTCATACTCTTCCTATTTTTGATGATATGCTTCCTGCAAAAGGTAGGAATGCCACAGATCTGATTGTCAGTATAACCATTCTGCTTGAAGACTGCTTTTAGATGATCCAGTTCTTGTGTCAAACACTCTGCATCTGAGATGCATAAGCTCTTTTTTTACCAATATATGAAGCACCCCTTTGTATTTGTATGATGGGTGACAACTTCATGCTTAGAGATATTGGTCCGTATCGTGGGCTTACGATAAACACTGTGCCCTAATGTCCCACCATTCCTTCTGTAGAGCAAGACATCTAAGAACAGAAGTCTTCTATCCTTTCCTTTTCAATGTCCATCATGAACGTAGTATTGGGATGCAGGCAATTAAAATGATCTAGGAAACGATCCAGAGCATCCCTCCTATGTGGCCATACCATAAACGTATTGTTGACATGTCTCCTAAAACAAGTTGGTCTTAAAAATGCTGTCTTCAATGACGTGTCCTCCAAATCTTCCATAAACAAATTGGCAATAATGGGGGATAATGGACTCCCCAAATTATTAGTTGCTAATTAAAAAAGACTTCAAACACTGAATAAAAACCAGAGAATTGGAAATATGATTTTTGCTTTTCTAACATTATGACTGAGAATGGATGCTAAATATTTGGCCAAGTTGTAAGTAGGAGCACCCAAATTGCTGACAACAGGCCAAAGAGGCACTCCTTGCTTGTGTACCTAAGGAAAAACGTATAATCTCGGTGGGACTGCAGCAACAGGTGGTCTTAAGGTGGTGTCTAAAGGAGCTGCCATGTCAAGATGACGTTATGTTCTGGCTGGAGACCCAATATGAATATCAGAAGCGACTACTCACTTACACTTGTGCCTTCAGTTTGTAATATTTCTGGCTTTGCAGCCATCATATTCAGGTATAAGAAGCTCTTTTAGAGCAATTCAGAGAGCAGCAGTGGAAAGATGGCATAATGTGGTGTGAGGCACCAGTAACAGATGATTTTTTATCAATAAGGGTATAGTGAAAAAGACCACCTAAATTTTGGTCCTTCTCTTCAATTGACTGCTACATTTGGAAGCTGTGTGCCAAAATTATAATCTTCTGTCATTATTATTAGACGAACTAAACAGCATATTCACTTGCACTTCAAATTAAAGCATCTCTCAGTAGTGTGCTATCATTCCATTATTTCACAAGTATTAATAACCAGCAGAATAATAAACAACTGCAGAATGAAAAAGCAGACAAGGCACTTTAAGAGATCTTCGGATCGCGCGTAAATTGGATGTTGGGCGAAGTGTTTCAGCTGCAAGATCAAGTCTGGTTTGGCAGTGTTGGAGGACAGACATATTGTCTGCCACAGTATCAGTTAAGACTTAATTTTCAGTGTCTGGTTTGTAAATGTGAGAGCTGTAATTATGGAAATATGCAGTTCATTAATTTGTTGAAGAATAGAAATTATTTGTGACTCTAAAATGTATTGTAATTGTGCAGTTTCTCGTGTTCTGCCAATAAAAAGCGAGTAGCATCCCATATAAAGAAACTAAATGGAAATTTAATTATTCACATAATATCAATTCCTCACTAAGAGTTTCTTACAGCCTAAAGATAATGGATTCATGACGTACATGCTGTTCTCTGCACAGGGGACAACAACTATAGAAGACTGCAGGTTGGTGAACATTTTTAGAACTTATACGTTCCACTGACAGCTGTGGAAGCAAATAGGCACCTCACATGTACTGCAGTCTTAGTACAAATGAGATCAGTGATACATCATCTGTGGTAACACAGAGGAGGTTTGAAGGGGAGAAATTTTTGAGAGAAAGGGTTTATAATGTGCACATATGTATATCACCTCCTGCTCTCTCTTTCTCTCTCCACCCACCCCCCTGCCGCCCTACCATACTCTCAAATGAAAGGTGGTAAGTAGACTGGATCAAACTTTTAAGCTCATTTGGGGAAGAGGAATTTCCTGACCAAAGATCATTGGTAAGATGTATTTCTGCACTTTCTTATAGGAATGCATTATTGGATGGCGGGGTTTCCAGCGACTACAGAAAGCATCGTAGGACATAAAAAAGAAAGAACACTGATTCTTTCAATGGCACATTTTTGATACTAGTATTTCTTCTGAAAGGATAGCAAATGTAAAAATAATGAAACAGTTGATACACACGATGAAAAGTTCTCATTTTGTTATGTGGAGTCACTGGAAAAGGAGAACAAAGGGAAAGGCAGAGCATCAGGAGAGAGCTGGTAAAGAAATTAATTTTTTTACAATGAAAAAGTTAGCAGGTAATGAAAGGGAGTGGCAGTTATTGAAGAAAAAATACAAGATTTTGAAAAGTGTTCAAGTTTTTTTTTTTTAAATCGGTGTATGGAGAAGATTGTATATACACAACAGAGGTACATGTGTGTTAATGTAACTAGTATATTGCTCCATTGAACATTTATCTGTGTAACAGAAAAATATTAGGAACTAAACTTTCCGCATCATCAAACAGGAGATTCGGTTTATTAAATACCAGTTCACAAGAAGTCTTCCAAAAAGTGTATGAATTTTGGATTTGAGTTAAATTGTAAGTATTTTGCCAGTATTTTGTATTTAATAGTAGGTTGTTATTTAAACTTAAAACTGTTTGCACACAATGAATAAATGTGTTATTTTCAGTTTTTATCACAATTTTTCTTGGTCAAATCACTTAATTTAATCTTATTTTAGGGATCCATTTAAAATATGTGCCCTTCATATTGGGAAAGCAGAAGTTCTGCTTGCAGCTAATCATTTTATGCCCACTGAGTTTTTGCACTTAAGCAAAACATAGTTCAGCACTTTTTCCAATAAATATAGCTGTTCATTTAGCTAGTCAAATAACATGTCCCTTCCAGCAACTGGTTTTATTTCAAATAATTTATCTGTGCTCAGTTTTGCTGCTTCACATTACTCGTGCTTAATCCCTTTTTTTCTTAATTATCTTTTTTTCCATGCAGCTACTCCACTGGTTCCATGAACCCCATTCTCTGAAACTATCACTGTGGTCAATCTTAAAAATTACTTTATGCTCTGAATTTAGTAATATTTGAGTATGCCCAATTATGTTAAAATCTTTCACATACAGATAACTGTGATTCCTAAAAAACAATTTTTTTGTCCAAGATTTCCAAACTCCAGTCTCCCATTTTGACACTATACACATACAGTTATGTTGCAAACTATAGCCAGAGTAACTCTACACAATCTACCTGAGAACCTATTCCACTAACAGTCATTCACTGAAAATCGGAGATACGTGAACTGACCGTATGTCCTTCATATGAGGGTTGACTGAAAAGGAACTTCTCCCTATCCACAGGTCCCCCTCGTCATCAACTGGTACTGTGGTGAACCAGTGATGTAGCAGTAGCTGTCCAGGAATGCCGACAGCTGCTGCAGCAATTTAAACAACACCCTTCACAGACCAACCTCCTTGCTTTTACCGTATTTACTCGAATCTAAGTCGCACTTTTTTCCGGTTTTTGTAATCCAAATAACTGCCTGCGGCTTAGAATCGAGTGCAAAGTAAGCGGCAGTTCTGAAAAATGTTGGTAGGTGCCGCCACAACTAACTTATGCCGTCGAATATATGTAGCGCTACACAGGCATGCTTTGCAGGCACAAAGATAAATAATGGCGCCAAAACCTCTGTGTCAGTAAAAAAATTTTAAAACAAGGAGGAAGACGAGCTTTTTTCTCCGCCCCGAGTTTCGACCACTTCATTTTCATACATTATCCAACGAAGTAAATACAAATTCCGTATTGTTCATCTTCGAATGTAGCAGCATTTCAATGTACTACGAAAATCCGACTGGCAAGACTGTTTGGGATGTTTGTCAATATGGCCAACTCTACGTTCTGAATTTTTTCCTACCTGTGAGAAGAGATGGTTGCTAATAGGAACTTTATGATTTGTGAATCACACGCAGTATTCTCTTCACCATACAAATATAAAAATTTTGCCATGTATTCTTTCATGTTTGCTGTTATCTCATTTAAATCCTGTCTGCCTAATAAACTACGAAACTAGAGTGAGACAACAGCAAACGCGGAAGAATATACATATCATGTCATGTGTATATTCGTATTAATCTTATGCCTAATAGTGATACAGTCAGAATTGAAGCACGGCAATTGACTAGATTTTTAAATCTAAGATGACTAATTTCTGTGCAGAATATCATGTACTAAAGAGGCGTCTGCAAAGATTTTCAAACGGAGAAAAATTTTCGCTAAACTCTCGTTCAGAACATCTTCTATCATATGCAGCCTATTATTTGGTTCTTGTTGATCATTATCAAAGAAAGCAGCTGTGTAACAACAAATAGTAGTCTCTGGCCATTGTTTCGATAATGAGACGATTCCTCTCTCTCTCTCTCTCCCTCTCTCTCTCTCTCTCTCTCTCTCTCTCTCTCTCTCTCTCTGTATCTCTCTTGGTTTTTTTTTTTTTTTTTTTTTTTTTTTTTTTTTTTTTTTTTTTTTTTTTTAATTGTAAGCGGCGGTAAGGCGCACAAAGCCAAGCGATGCCGCAAGTGGCAACAGGCCGTAAACACACATTATCAGAATGCGACAAACAATGCTTGACACAGTACAGTAGTGCATTTTCAGCTTAGAGTGATGTAAACACCTATAACAAAGAGAACGGCACTTATCAGATCAAAGAAAAAGAAGCAATCAATTCAAACCAGACAAAGCACGTGAAAAAGGAAGGGTACGGAGCGCCTGACGCATAGCAATGGCTACCTGGTAAAGCTTAACTGCCAAGCTTACGACTCGAACCAAATTACTGTAGCTGTATCGTCCTTTATTCGACCTAAATTGTGTCTCATATTACAATGGACCAACTTAGTTTCGATTTGGAGGTGTGGACTAAAACTTTTCTCTCCGCTTGAATTTCGAGTCTCAAACTTCAGGTGCGGCTTAGATTCTGGAAAATTTTTTTCCTTGATTTCCAGTCTCATTTTTCAGGTGCGGCTTAGATTCGAGTGCAGCTTAGATTTGAGTAAATACAGTAAGCGTCTCCATGTTAAGGTTTGTTACTTGATTAACCAGAATAAAAATGAATACTCGGAGCACTAGGTTTCTTCCCTGGGGACATATGCCTCTTCATTGCAGGTTTGGTCCAAGCTCTGTAGCCTTCTGGGCAGCCAGCGACAATCAACTGTCCAGGGTCATAACCTCCACAGTGCACTGTGCACTGATCCATTTGTCCTTGTAGAACAACTCTTGACACACTTTGCGATGCCATCAGCGTGCTCTTTCTACACTGCTGCCTTTCTCCGGCAGAAATGCCAAGTTGAAATGACGCCACCTCTGTTTCAACCCACATCACACTGATCCCCATAATGAACTCTTCACCGAATGGTAATTGTTGCAGGTTCTTACCTTTTAATGAGACACTGCCTCAGGCCCGGATCCCATCCACAACCAGATGATCCAACACTTGGATGTTCCCCGGAGGCAACATCTCCTCAGGGTCTTCAACCGCATTTGACTCATGGGTGCTTCCCTGTCGCAGTGGCGAGACAGTACAGTTATTCCTGTCCTTAAGCCTGGGAAGAACCCAACATCTCTCAACAGTTACCGCCCGATTAGCCTGATGAATGTACTTTGCAAACAACTCAAGAGGATGGTTATCTTCAGATTATGTAGGGTACTCAAATCTCAGAGCCTTTTGTCCCCGTATCAGTGTAGTTTGCAAGAAGGATGATCTCAACTGACCATTTACTCAGATTGGAAACAGCAATCCGACAGCTTTTACTAACCGCCGGCACTTTGTTGTGGTCTTCTTTGACCTGCTTAAGGGATATGACATGCCATGCCATGTCGCTATGACTGGGGCATCTGTGGCCCCCTTCCAATTTTTATCCACGAGTTTTTATCTCACCAGCTCTTCCGGGCTCGAGTTGGCACTTCACTCAGCACCCCCCAGATTCAGGAGAACGGTATCCCACAGGGTTCTGTGTTAAGTGTCATTCTCTTCCTCATAGCTGTCAGTGGGCTTGTAACCTCTGTTGGGCCTGTGGTTATCCATTCATTGTATGTCGATGATCTTTGAATCTTGTGCAGTTCCCACTCGGTAGCACCTGCTGAGTGCCAGCTCCAAGGTGCCTCACATGGGCCCTCTCCCATGCCGTCCAGTTTTCTCCCTCCAAAATGCAGGTTATTCATTCTTGTCATCGACCCACAGAACACCCAGATCCAGAAATTTATTTAGGCAAACGGCTCCTCAATGTTGGATGTCTCCCTACTGACAACCATCCACTCACTGGAATGCATCTGCATGTTTCCTCCCCCCCCCCCCCCCCCCCCCCCTACCCCAGATGTTGCTTAGAGCATGGATTAGAACTGCACTATTGCAGGGACCTAAAGTCTTTATTGCCTCCATGGCTCTTGTATGTTCCGTCCTTGCAGAGTTCCAGGGTGCCACCATCTTTTACACTGCTGGTTCTAAGACAATAGGTAAGGTGGGATACGCTTTCATGTCTCCCGCTGGCTTAGACCACCATTTATGGCTGAGATCATATAGTGTGTTCACAGCAGAGCCTCTAGTCATTCACAGAGCCCTCCATTTTGTTGTTTCTCAGGCTTCTCTCAACAACGTTTTAAATTGTACTGACTCAATGAGCAGCCTGCAGGCTATTGATCGATGTTACTCTTGTCACCTTTTAGTTTATTCTATCCATGACCTTTTCTCTGCCCTTGGCCGTAGCCCCCTGCTCAGTTGTCTTTGTCTTGGCTCCCAAGTCATGTGGGCATCACAGGGAATAAACTGGCTGACCATTTGGATAGAAAAACAGATACTCCCCCCCCCCCCCCCCAATTCACTTTCATGATTCCAGCTGTGGCTTTATGAATCTACATCAAATCTCTATTTGTCCAAAAGTGTAATGACATCTGGTGTGCTACTGCTCACAGTAAGAAACTCTGTACAATCAAAGAGTCTACTGCAGTTTGTCACTCTTTCTTCCACTCCTCTCAGAAGGAGTCCACTGTTTTACGCCGCCTATGCATTGGTCACACCAGGCTCACCCATTGTTTCCTTCTGCATAACGAACCATGCCCCCAATGTGATTGTGAAGCCAAACCGACGGTATCCCACATATTGGCAGAATGTTGCCTTCTTTTGGCCCTTCATCCTATGTGTAGCCTTCCAGATTCCCTAATTATAATATTAGCAGATGATTCACAGACAGTTGAACTGATCCTAAGTTTCCTCTGTGGAAGTAGTTTTATTTCCAAATATAAGGTTTTGCTTTACTCCTGGAGCAGGGGCAGGGTATTGTGGTTGGGACCTCTCTTCGTACCTTCTCGGTCTGAGACCCCATGACCACTCCCCCGCAGAAAGACCGCTTTTTTTTCTAGTTTTTAGATTTGGTCTCACTTTTTATTGTACGTGTTTTAACTTCATTATTTTATAATTTGACTCACCTGATTTGATCTGTCCACTTTTACCAGACCCTCTTTCTTCTGTGAGTAACTTTGGAATTGCGAGATTGATGATCATGCTGTTTGGTCCCATAAACCCTCTCAATCAAGCAATCAGAGTATGATTTACAATCAGTTTAAACTTGGCCCATAATCCTTGTATGTGCCTCATACTGGAGCTAAATGAGGTATGTTCATTGTCTTAAGTGGAATATCAACAATTGCTTATCTACTTTATGTAATATAAACACTCTACTGGCCTTCTTGCCAGACTTATTAACTTTAGCAACTATTATCGTTATCATGACATCACAATCACTAATCTCTGTCTCTATACTGACGCTGCTGATAATGTCAGGTTTGTTGGTAGCTATTAGGTGTAAGACTTTCCGATGTGTGTGGGTTATGTAACTACTGGTTCAGGGAAGTTTTCAGAAAATGGTGTTCAGAAGTACTTCACAAGGCTGTCTGTCTGTAACGTGCAGTGAATCCCAAATGACTTAGCCTATACTTGGTAGGTTAAAGTCACCTCTGACTAATAGTAATGCATGATCCTCAGTATTTCTGTAATAGTGACGATAGATTTTCCTTGAATGATTCTAAAACTGTCACAGTGGAAGCAGCTGGCTTGTAAAAACATCCAACAATTAAACTTCCTGGCAGATTAAAACTGTGTGCCCGACCGAGACTCGAACTCGGGACCTTTGCCTTTCGCGGGCAAGTGCTCTACCAACTGAGCTACCGAAGCATGACTCACGCCCGGTACTCACAGCTTTACTTCTGCCAGTACCTCGCCTCCTACCTTCCAAACTTTACAGAAGCTCTCCTGCGAAACTTGCAGAACTAGCACTCCTGAAAGAAAGGACATTGCGGAGACATGGCTTAGCCACAGCCTGGGGGATGTTTCCAGAATGAGATTTTCACTCTGCAGCGGAGTGTGCGCTGATATGAAACTTCCTGGCAGATTAAAACTGTGTGCCCAACCGAGACTCAAACTCGGGACCTTTGCCTTTCGCGGGCAAGTGCTCTACCAACTGAGCTACCGAAGCACGACTCACGCCCGGTACTCACAGCTTTACTTCTGCCAGTACCTCGCCTCCTACCTTCCAAACTTTACAGAAGCTCTCCTGCGAAACTTGCAGAACTAGCACTCCTGAAAGAAAGGACATTGCGGAGACATGGCTTAGCCACAGCCTGGGGGATGTTTCCAGAATGAGATTTTCACTCTGCAGCGGAGTGTGTGCTGATATGAAACTTCCTGGCAGATTAAAACTGTGTGCCCGACCGAGACTCGAACTCGGGACCTTTGCCTTTCGCGGGCAAGTGCTCTACCAACTGAGCTACCGAAGCACGACTCACGCCCGGTACTCACAGCTTTACTTCTGCCAGTACCTCGCCTCCTACCTTCCAAACCTTATAGAAGCTCTCCTGCGAAACTTGCAGAACTAGCACTCCTGAAAGAAAGGACATTGCGGAGACATGGCTTAGCCACAGCCTGGGGGATGTTTCCAGAATGAGATTTTCACTCTGCAGCGGAGTGTGCGCTGATATGAAACTTCCTGGCAGATTAAAACTGTGTGCCCGACCGAGACTCGAACTCGGGACCTTTGCCTTTCGCGGGCAAGTGCTCTACCAACTGAGCTACCGAAGCACGACTCACGCCCGGTACTCACAGATTTACTTCTGCCAGTACCTCGCCTCCTACCTTCCAAACTTTACAGAAGCTCTCCTGCGAAACTTGCAGAACTAGCACTCCTGAAAGAAAGGACATTGCGGAGACATGGCTTAGCCACAGCCTGGGGGATGTTTCCAGAATGAGATTTTCACTCTGCAGCGGAGTGTGCGCTGATATGAAACTTCCTGGCAGATTAAAACTGTGTGCCCGACCGAGACTCGAACTCGGGACCTTTGCCTTTCGCGGGCAAGTGCTCTACCAACTGAGCTACCGAAGCACGACTCACGCCCGTTACTCACAGCTTTACTTCTGCCAGTACCTCGCCTCCTACCTTCCAAACTTTACAGAAGCTCTCCTGCGAAACTTGCAGAACTAGCACTCCTGAAAGAAAGGACATTGCGGAGACATGGCTTAGCCACAGCCTGGGGGATGTTTCCAGAATGAGATTTTCACTCTGCAGCGGAGTGTGCGCTGATATGAAACTTCCTGGCAGATTAAAACTATGTGCCCGACCGAGACTCGAACTCGGGACCTTTGCCTTTCGCGGGCAAGTGCTCTACCAACTGAGCTACTGAAGCACGACTCCCGCCCGGTACTCACAGCTTTACTTCTGCCAGTACCTCGCCTCCTACCTTCCAAACTTTACAGAAGCTCTCCTGCGAAACTTGCAGAACTAGCACTCCTGAAAGAAAGGACATTGCGGAGACATGGCTTAGCCACAGCCTGGGGGATGTTTCCAGAATGAGATTTTCACTCTGCAGCCGAGTGTGCGCTGATATGAAACTTCCTGGCAGATTAAAACTGTGTGCCCGACCGAGACTCGAACTCGGGACCTTTGCCTTTCGCGGGCAAGTGCTCTACCAACTGAGCTACCGAAGCACGACTCACGCCCGGTACTCACAGCTTTACTTCTGCCAGTACCTCGCCTCCTACCTTCCAAACTTTACAGAAGCTCTCCTGCGAAACTTGCAGAACTAGCACTCCTGAAAGAAAGGACATTGCGGAGACATGGCTTAGCCACAGCCTGGGGGATGTTTCCAGAATGAGATTTTCACTCTGCAGCCGAGTGTGCGCTGATATGAAACTTCCTGGCAGATTAAAACTGTGTGCCCGACCGAGACTCGAACTCGGGACCTTTGCCTTTCGCGGGCAAGTGCTCTACCAACTGAGCTACCGAAGCACGACTCACGCCCGGTACTCACAGCTTTACTTCTGCCAGTACCTCGCCTCCTACCTTCCAAACTTTACAGAAGCTCTCCTGCGAAACTTGCAGAACTAGCACTCCTGAAAGAAAGGACATTGCGGAGACATGGCTTAGCCACAGCCTGGGGGATGTTTCCAGAATGAGATTTTCACTCTGCAGCGAAGTGTGTGCTGAAAGAAACTTCCTGGCAGATTAAAACTGTGTGCCCGACCGAGACTCGAACTCGGGACCTTTGCCTTTCGCGGGCAAGTGCTCTACCAACTGAGCTACCGAAGCACGACTCACGCCCGTTACTCACAGCTTTACTTCTGCCAGTACTTCTGTGAAACTTGCAGAACTAGCACTCCTGAAAGAAAGGACATTGCGGAGACATGGCTTAGCCACAGCCTGGGGGATGTTTCCAGAATGAGATTTTCACTCTGCAGCGGAGTGTGCGCTGATATGAAACTTCCTGGCAGATTAAAACTGTGTGAAAATCTCGTTCTTATGCTTAGTATAGAATAGAAGTAAGTTTATTGGCTCATAACACACAATTTCAAATCATTGGCTTGATGCACAGGAGCTGTGTCAAAAAACAAAAACTAGGTTACAGTTTTTTAATGTCATGTTATTGTAAGACACTTGCTGGACACATAAGTGGTGACTTTTATTTAGTACTGCAAATTTTAATCTGAAGTACTTTCCTGCTCAAATTTTCGAATCATCCTTAAATAATTTCATTCCATGTAAACGCAAAATACATCACTCCCACAATCCCTTCCACTGAAATAATCAATTTCTCCCATTACTAGGTTGTGGTCTGAATTTATATCCGCTCCTGGATAAGCTTTAGCATTCTTCAAACAGTTCCTGAACCTTTTTTTGTGTAAGGATGTAGTCCAACTGATATCTTTCCTTATTCAAATTTGATATCCATGTGTAATGTGTATCGTCCCATCTCCCTCCTTCCAGTCCTGTCAAAAATTTTTGAAAATGCTGCTGCTAATGAGATTCGTAATTTTATGGAGAAATATGATATTATTACGGAAAACGAATTCGGTTTCCAGCGTGGCAAAAGTACTACTGATGCAATTAACAAGTTTATCGACAAGAACAGCACATCATTAGACAACCCTAATAAAGTTGCAGGAATCTTTTGTGATCTCACAAAAGCCTCTGACTCTGTAAATCATGCACTGCTCATCTATAAGCTTGACAAGTATGGGATCAAGGGTAACGTTCTAAATTGGCTTACTTCATACTTATCAAATAGGAAACGAAGAGTGATTGTCTCATCAAATGCAGCAAATTACTATTCAAAATGGAAAACAGTAGCCCAAGGTGTCCCTCAAGGCTCGATTCTAGGACCTATTTTGTTTTTGTTCTATGTTAATTATTTATTCGAACAATATAAATGCTCCATTGATTTTATTTGCAGATGACATCAGTATTAATTGAAAACCAGGAGCCAGAAAACATCCCTCTCTACATAATAAACACCATGAACAAACTAGAAACATGGTTCCAACTGAATGAATTAAGATTGAACATCCCCAAAACCCACATGGTCCAGTTCAGAACAAAACAGTCAAAGCCCCAAGAAACTAAAATAACTCGTATAAATCAGGATATAGATGAAGTAGATTCTGTGAAGTTTTTAGGGTTAAACCTAGATAAAAATTTAAATTGGAACCTGTTAAACAAATTATGTAGCTTTGCATTTGCTATGCAAATATTAGCTGGTGCAACAGACATGAATACAAGGAAAATTGCATACCACAGCTACTTTCAATCAGTTGTAAGGTACGGTATTATTTTTTGGGGAAATTCAAGCAATATATTGTGCATACTAAAGTTACAGAAAAGAACAATAAGGAACATGTGTACTGCCCATCCAAGGACATCATGTCGCCCAGTATTTGAAAAACAACAGTTATTAACAGTTCCCTCGTTATACATCTATGATATTATCATCTTTCTACATAGCAATTTAGAGTTATTCGAGAAAAACTGTTTCAATCACGCGTATAACACGAGAAACAAAGACAATTTTATGCTTCCCACTCATCGCTTAAACCTATATGCGCAGTCTCCTCAGTATATGGCAATGAAAATTCATAACAAGCTAAATAGAAAGAATGTTCTGAGTATGAACCTAGAGACACTGAAAACAAAGCTATATGATATACTTGTCAAACGCTGCTTCTACACTGTGGAGGATTTCATGAAGGATGAACCGAACATTTGAGCAGGATAAATTTACATATAGTCTTGTGTGTAAATGTAGCTGTCCTTCACAAAAGGGAGGAAAGAAAAATAAAAGTTTATATTAATGTTAAAATTCTTTGTACCAATTAGGCCTAAGTAGTGTTATCCATTTTTTGATGTGTCTCCTGTACACTAATCATATGATTAGAAATAGTATGTTATGAGATGAATAAAACACTATTCCCTATTCATTATTCTCCTTTTGTGGTGTTCAAATAATGTGTTACCCACTACTGACTAATTAGTCATCCACATCTCCCATTTCTTATTCCTAATCGAAATTTTCCTGCTGCGTATTTATCCCTTCCTTCACCCACCAATGCATTCCAGTCCCCCATGATGATAACACAGGCATTTCTATTTTCTTTCTCGATGAGTTCTTGTATTTTCTCATAATATTCTTCCACTTCATTATCTCTATGCTGGCTGGTTGGCATATATACCTGTATTAACACAAGATCTTTTAAACTGCCCTTCAGTCATATTATCATCAGTCTTCCATCAATATATTGTACCTTCATTATCTTATTTTTCAATTTGCCCTATCAATATTCGTTATGCGTTTTCACCACTCTCGATTTCCCCTGAGTAAAAGAGCTTATAATCTCCACTTTCTATCTCCCCATTCTCTCTCCATCTCATTTCACACAAACCAAGGGCATCTAATCTGTTCCTTTTCATCTCCTGTTTTGTATTCTCTAGCTTTCCTGCTTGCAGTAGTGTGCTCACATTCCATGTTCCAATCCTTATCTTTCCTTCATTCACTGTTCCTTCCTTCCTTTCAAGTATGTCTACTCTCAATGTGTTCCCATCCCAGAGACTCGAATGAGGGGAAGTTTTAACTCCAGAATCGTTGACATGGCGAGACATACCATGTACTGCTTGGGAATATAATGTGGTAGTTTCCCGTTACTTTCCACATAGGCAGTAGGATGCCCAGCCTAAAGTCAGCCATGAGTTGGACACTGTCTGTAGCCACCCCTGACATAACTTATGGAAATATCCTATGGAGCAAATCTTGTGGTTTTTATGTGGCAAAAAGAAAGACAGCAATGAGAACAATTGCATACATTCAAAACAGATATTCATGTCAAAAACATTTCAAAGAACTAAAAATACTAACTATAACTTCCCTTTATATTAAATCCTATATCTTCTGAATGAAAAGCATCCAGAGACCTTAACTTACAGAAGTTCTATCCACAATTGTGCAATAAGAAACAGAAAAATATAGATGTAGGTTATCAGTGTACTAGATTAAGTAAGTCTCAGAATAGTTCTAAATGTACAGCATACAACTGTACAATAAAGTACCTGTGGCAGTGAAAGATCTACTATGCAATTCCTTTGAGAATTGTCTATATAACCTATTAATCTAGAGCTATGTTCATGAGGTAGAAGAATTCATTGTGCTAAGAGGCCAACCCTAAATAGACCACCTTATTAAGTTCTTTACTTTCCTCCTTTGGTAATTATTTTATTTCTGGTATTTTCGAATAAATTTGTTAAAATTTCAGGCAAAAGTATGTGTTGTTATTTTGACACAAGTGTATGGGAATGGAGCTTTGTCAATTGGAATATTCCCTTCTTGATGGTTTCCTGTATAATGATGACTGATGGTTACATAGTAACTTTTCATTTTTACTGTTTCATTTGTACCATGTAAGCTGTACTATTGTGTAAACAGACTGTTGTTGTGGTCTTCAGGCTAGAGACTGGTTTGACGCAGCTCTCCATACTACTTATCCTGTGCAAGCATCTTTATCTCCAAATAACTACTGCAGCCTACATTCTTCTGAATCCGCTTACTGTGTTCATCTCATGATCCCCTATGATTTTTTTCCTCTTAATAATAAATTTGTGATCCCTTGATGTCTCAAAATTTGTGCTATCTACTGATTCCTTTTTCTAGCCAGTTTGTGCTACAAATTTGTTTTCTCATCAGTTCCATTCAGCACCTCCTCAATATTTATGTGATCTACCCATCTAATCTTAAACATTCTTCTGTAACACCATGTTTCAAAAGCTTCTACTCTTTTCTTCTCTAAACTGTTTATTACCCATGTTTCACTTCCATACATGGCTGCAATCCAAACAAATACCTTCAGAAAAGACTTCCTAACACTTAAATCTATATCTTATGTTAACATGTTTATCTCCTCATAAATTTCTTCAGTCTTTTCATCATCTGCAAAGCTAGTTGTTTCGTAAACTTGTACTATTGTTGTGGGTGTTGACTTCGTGCGTGTATGAGTCACAATGGTGTATTTACTATGCTGTTCACAGTAGCTTACCCACATTCCTATTTTGTTATTCATTGTTAAATGTACTCCTGCATTCCCCCTATACGATTTTGTATTTATAACCCTGCATTCACCTGATCAGAAGTCATGTTCCACCTACCAGTGATTCCTGCTGACTTCAACCTATCCATTTCCCTTTTTAAATTTTCTAACTTACTTGCATTATTAAGGCAAGTAACATTCCACTTTCCAATCTGTAGAACACCAATTTTGTTTCTCCTGATGATGACATCCTCCTGAGTAGTCCCTGCCCGGAGACCCAAAATTGGTGACTGTAAGTCTGGAATATTTGACCCACAATGATGCCATCATCATTTAACCACACAGTAGAGCTGCATGCCCTCAAGAAAAATTACAACTGTAGTTCCCCTTGCTTTCAGCTGTTTGCAGTACCATTACAGCAAGGCCATTTTGGTTGATGTTACAAGGCCAGATCAGTCAATCATCCACACTGTTGCCTCTGCAACTATGGAAAATGCTGCTTCCCTGCTTCAGGGACCACATGTTTGTCTGGCCTCTCAACAGATGCCACTTAGTCGTGGTTGCATCTATGGTAAGGTTATCTGTATCGCTAAGGCGTGCAAACCAGCCCACTGATGCAAGGTCCATGGTTCATGGGGGAGGGGGGAGGTAAACAGACTATTTTTAATAATTTAAAACTATTTTCAATAATTCTGGAATGTGTAATATTTGTCAATAACATTACAAGGTTATAAAAATGTAAATACTCTGATGTATAAAATTTGTATGATGTGGCATTATAAGAGAAATTATTGGTCCATTGTTTTTCGAAGTGTTTTTATGCACACTGTATAGAAACAGATTTTGAGTATTTTAACGATATAAGGTAATGTGATGTTATACAGATAAACCAGAGTCTGATTATTAGAAACTATTTTTGAGTCATGTTTTATGCTTAAGAATCTGTTACTTCCATCCTTAATTACTTCTGGTCTGAGCACTTGTTTCAGGTGCACTTACGTAGTAGTGCAGAATAGTGTTCCTTCCACACTTCTAAACTAACATTTCCAATTTTGTTCTTGGCTGTTAGTCTAAGTCAGTATCTTCTGGTATTACATTATCCATCTTTGATTTTTATCTGAGAAGGAACAACTCAGAATTATATTCTTGTTCTTGAGAATGTTACTGCTGGAAAATTATCTTCATGATTAATATTAGCACTCTTTATCATGTAATAACTTCTTTCGAGACTATAAAATCTCTGGTATAGTGTAGTAAATACTTTTCATATAAACAAAATAAATTAGGTACATTTAATTTTTCAACATCCTAATTCCATATCTTGAGAAAATCAGATTAAAAAATATTTAAGCAGAATATGTGTTGTGCTGCTATTCTGCAGATTATTTTCTGTTGTTAAGCTCTTCTTTGAGGAAGTGACAGTTCAGTGTTAATAGATCTTAAATTCACGATAGTGTGGAAAAAAGAATAATAGAAAAGTTCTTATTGTGACTGTAAAGAGATTATAAAGAAGGACTTAGTGGAATAAAGGAGTATCCCTCAGTTTGGTGAAAATTAAACTAGGTGTATATTATGTGAACTGGATACATCTGGTGTCAGTTTATTGAACTATCAGAGTGTGGGAAAGCTCAATATGAATACTAAAAAGGATAAGATAATAGGCCTTACAAAGCAATCTCAAACTTCCTAGTATAAAGGGTATTTCATATCTCTCCGATACCTGGGTTCTGATTGGGTAGTTACCTAATCGACCAGTGGGAGATGTTGTGTACATAGTTCCGCGTAGTCAGCGCGTACACAACTTTCCCACTAGAGCGCGCCCCGTTAAAACAACAGTGCACACACAGTCCGTCTCCACACTTCGAGGTGGCGCTGCCTTAGAGACGGACCAAATTCTGCTTCTGCTGATCCACGTATTAATATGTAACGCAGCCAATGAGATTGCTGCTAACGTAGAACCTTTTCTCCTCGTGCAGTGATACCTGAATGCGTGAGGTATTATAACGAGTGTACAGACCTCCAATCAGTCAGTCTGCATTAGTCTGTACCAGTCTGTGCCTAATAAGATTATCATATTCCTGTACATAGCCATGAAGAGAAAAGTATAGACACTTTGTCAAGTATCAGAGATATGTGAGAATAAGATTAACGTACCAAGACCAAAGGAACTTCAGATTGTCAATTGTAAATAGCATCCAGAATCAAGTTACATAATGATTATGCTTGTTACTATTTTAATAAATGTGTGTGAAAATTAATCAAGTTCTGTTTAAAGTTGGTCACCGTCAATCTGCTACTCTAAGCGTGCAAGTGGCATTTCTATTGTCTGACCTAATGGCAGAAGATAAACACGCCACGATAAGACCACGAGACATATTGCTGACAGTCGCCTACTTCATGAGAGCGACAAGTCAAATAATCTGATGGTGTGTGTACCGAAGGTCTTACAGTACGAACACCACAGGAGACTAGTTTTTTACCTTAAGTTTATAATTAACACGTCTGTAACAAAAAATGATAGTTTGGTCATAAACAGAAAAAAATAGAAACTACAGGCATAAAGAGGAAGAGAAATCCAGAAAAGTGGATAGTTAATAGCTGAAAGAAGGTGCTTAAGAGTGGGTAAGAATATACTGTGCACAAAGGTAAACTTATGCCTACTAATGGTTATACCATCATCCATTGATGCAAAGCAAATGGTGTAGGACAAAAACATTGCATAAGTCAGAGGAAAATAACTTTTTACTGCTTTATGTAAATTACAAGATTAAAATTCCTTTGTTAAATGAAACCCCTGAAAGAGACTGTACCTTAAATACAGATTAAATGATGAAGCATCAAGAAGACATAACAGCTTTGAATGTTATGTTAAGATAACAAATAACTATGAGATTGAGTTCTATGAAGGTACATTTTTGCCCTTGCAGGGAATCTTACTTATATTGTTTTAAAAATAGATGCAAGATTCCTAAATTAAATGCCAAATCAAACTTAAGTTAATACCAAGGTTATCAAAGCTATTTTTATATATAGACAAGACTACTCCACATAATACAAAGCTCAGTTTTGAAATAAGATTAAACATATACATTGTAGTTACTAACAGAATATAATAATTGTAAGTATTAAGTAAGGTTATGTTTGGTTACCGAGATTCAGAAAATGGACAGATGTGGAAAGCATTACAACAGACATCACGTGTGCTAAGATGATGCCATCGAATTTGCAAGAAAGCACATTGCATTAGTCCCTAGATACAGATCATCTTGTTCACTTTTGCAGAGTATAAATAGACATTTTTTCTCAGTGTCAGTTCACTCGAAGAAATTTATTGACTTTATGTCACATAGTGCAGCAAAAATGGAGTTGTTACTTTTGGTCTGAGCAGATTCATTTTCAATAACTATTTCAACATAGGCTTCAAACTTCAGCGCCGACACATGAAAGTATGTGATGAAGCTGTAAATATACCACTGGATGATATAGCATCAAGTTGTCGTCTAAATCCAAAGAAAGCTGATATGGGCTATGGATGTCTGAATGAAAGAAAATGTCCTGTGACACATCGGTTATTGCAATTATTTATAACAACAATTACTGACACCTCTGATTTAAGGGGACCACACCCTGCCTATTTAACCCATGTTAATTTAGGCAAGTATTTGACCCATTTCTGAAAAAAACTATTTGATGCAGGACCTTAATATTTTTACTGTATGTTACATGATGCTAATAGAGTCAACTGTACTAAAATCTACTGTATCCATTTAATAGTTTTTAAGAAATACTTTAAAATTTATTAACAAAAAAAAATTTTTTTCTGCAGAAAATATTTTTTGTGAACTTCCTAATGGGGGAATATTAATGAATGTACTACCAGAGGTGGCTTTTTATGTTATGCAGAGTTTTTGAAAATTCCATTCATTTATCTGTGAGTTTCTGATATAATGGTACTGAAAATTTTAGTTTGTGGGAAATTGACTTTTGAAATGTGTTACTTACAGTTAATTAAAACTATCCTGCTGCATATGATGGCCCTTCTTTGGCCTCTAGCAGGTCTTCCAGCTTCTTTTCCACCTTCCTGGATGTTTGTCTTGCTTTCTTGGCCATATTAGATGCAGATCTGTCTGCATCAGCTATCCTCATTTTATCGCCGTGTTGCAGCCCAGTGATCATATTTTCACCAGGATTAATTTCCAGCTTTTTCAGTACCCATCACTTTCCAGTATTACCACAACTGAGTGTAATAACAGCGTGATGAACTCCTAGTTTCATTGTATGCATGCCTACAAATACAGTTTTAGGAAGGTGGTTCCAAATTATGATGTTGAAACATTCATTTGGGTTCTGTGTCTGCCCATGCAGACATTTTCTTAGAAGGTCTGGATGAGCCAAGTCTCTGAAAATAGGTTTAATTGCTGTAATAACAGCAGCAGGAAGAGAATGTTGGTGAGAATAAGATTCTCTAGTTGCCTGAGCCCTATTATATTTGCACCACAAATTTTCTCCTGATGGACACAATCCATGACATGGCTTATTATCAGTAGAGGACTTATGGAAGAATATGGCCCAAACATCTCTCACATCTCTCTTCATTGCCTCCAGATTTTCTTTATTTCTCCTAATTGCCTGCCCATAGTATACCTCCAAGTTTTCTATTTCAGTTTTAGTTAATCGACCCTGTCCAGTCAACAATTTCCCATCTTCTAATTTTTTTCCGTCTCATATCAACAGTTCGTTTTATCAGCCTTGTTCCCAAACGTTTTTGAACATGGCCTGCTCATTCTATTTTGCTGATAATGGCATCTCCATATGGCTTAGAGTTGATAGTTGGTGACAGAAAAGTGGGCATGGCACATAAACACACGTGGTAGGAAAATGCTCTTTAAATGATCAAAAAATTTTTTTTCAGCAAAATCCTATTCAGAGTACTTTAATAAAACCTTAATCTATCAAAGTATGATAAAAACCGAAAATAGATTTTTTTCGATCTGTACCATGGTGTGGTCCCCTTAAATCCAAGTTGTATTTCATTTAAGATAACTATGGACATACAACTTTGGTGGCCATATTTGCATTTCAAGTGATGTGTATCTGTGTGTGTTTGGCCAGAGTGCATGGGAGAACAGGGACCTGATTAAATAGGTTGTTGTTGCTTCAAGTTCTTCACAAAATTAGAGGAAACATGAATCACCTTGTTGTTTATAGTGATTCTTGATTGAGACAAAATGAGAACATTCACATTATGTGCACGTGACTTTACACGATTGAAATGGACTGGTTTGAGAGCTTAGATCATAGATTTTTGATAATAATTGAAGATTGTGTAAGTTCTTCAGATTATGGAAACTTAAATTCCACTTTATTTTCAGCAAAGGTTGTACCTATTTTCGGATGTGAAGTCTCTGATTCATGTTTTTAATGTTTACACAATTTATTAGCACTTTTGCAATGTACTGTTGTGCTTAAAATTAGTGAAATACATTGATAACTTTACATGCTGCCTGGTTATCTTGCAAAAATTAACCTTTCTATAAATGTAATTATAAAATATAAAATACAACTTTGTTTTTAATTCTGTTTTATAAAATCAACAGAACATCACTTACAAGAGGTGACACTTATACACTCCTGGAAATTGAAATAAGAACACCGTGAATTCATTGTCCCAGGAAGGGGAAACTTTATTGACACATTCCTGGGGTCAGATACATCACATGATCACACTGACAGAACCACAGGCACATAAGACACAGGCAACAGAGCATGCACAATGTCGGCACTAGTACAGTGTATATCCACCTTTCGCAGCAATGCAGGCTGCTATTCTCCCATGGAGATGATCGTAGAGATGCTGGATGTAGTCCTGTGGAACGGCTTGCCATGTCATTTCCACCTGGCGCCTCAGTTGGACCAGCGTTCGTGCTGGACATGCAGACCGCGTGAAACGACGCTTCATCCAGTCCCAAACATGCTCAATGGGGGACAGATCCGGAGATCTTGCTGGCCAGGGTAGTTGGCTTACACCTTCTAGAGCACGTTGGGTGGCACGGGATACATGCGGACGTGCATTGTCCTGTTGGAACAGCAAGTTCCCTTGCCGGTCTAGGAATGGTAGAACGATGGGTTCGATGACGGTTTGGATATACCGTGCACTATTCAGTGTCCCCTCGACGATCACCAGTGGTGTACGGCCAGTGTAGGAGATCGCTCCCCACACCATGATGCCGGGTGTTGGCCCTGTGTGCCTCGGTCGTATGCAGTCCTGATTGTGGCGCTCACCTGCACAGCGCCAAACACGCATACGACCATCATTGGCACCAAGGCAGAAGCGACTCTCATCGCTGAAGACGACACGTCTCCATTCGTCCCTCCATTCACGCCTGTCGCGACACCACTGGAGGCGGGCAGCACGATGTTGGGGTGTGAGCGGAAGACGGCCTAACGGTGTGCGGGACCGTAGCCCAGCTTCATGGAGATGGTTGCGAATGGTCCTCGCCGATACCCCAGGAGCAACAGTGTCCCTAATTTGCTGGGAAGTGGCGGTGCGGTCCCCTACGGCACTGCGTAGGATCCTACGGTCTTGGCGTGCATCCGTGCGTCGCTGCGGTCCGGTCCCAGGTCGACGGGCATGTGCACCTTCCGCCGACCACTGGTGACAACATCGATGTACTGTGGAGACCTCACGCCCCACGTGTTGAGCAATTCGGCGGTACGTCCACCCGGCCTCCCGCATGCCCACTATACGCCCTCGCTCAAAGTCCGTCAACTGCACATACGGTTCACGTCCACGCTGTCGCGGCATGCTACCAGTGTTAAAGACTGCGATGGAGCTCCGTATGCCACGGAAAACTGGCTGACACTGACGGCGGCGGTGCACAAATGCTGCGCAGCTAGCGCCATTCGACGGCCAACACCGCGGTTCCTGGTGTGTCCGCTGTGCCGTGCGTGTGATCATTGCTTGTACAGCCCTCTCGCAGTGTCCAGAGCAAGTATGGTGGGTCTGACACACCGGTGTCAATGTGTTCTTTTTTCCATTTCCAGGAGTGTATTTTATTAATTTATCAACATACATTATGTTGCGTTTATGACACAGCATAACATCTGTATTTTTAACAAATGTCTAATTTATTCTGTTATTCTAGTAAATATCTTTTACTACCATAATATTTTCAAAAGTTTTTCACTTTTAAAAATGCACACAAATCCGAGATTGTTTTTCATATTTCATATTTATTTGCCTATAGCCAACTGTTGTGTTGTATAGGCATTGTCAGATGGTTATACAAATGATTATACATAAGGTCAGTAGTTACATAGTTAGAGAGATTGTGGTACAAATGATTACACAAAAGTTAACATATGGTATATGATGATACAAAAGGTCAGTTTCTTTGATCACAATCACATTTATAATAATAGAGAATCATTGTTTCATTATGTAGGAATTCACTTATGCTATATAATGCTTTCTCTTTCAACCATGTCTCTACTACCATTTTAAATCTATTCTCATGCAATTCCCTCATTCCATGTGATGTATTGTTGTAAAATGTTTTGCCAGCATGTAAAAAATTATTTTGGATTTTACTCAAACGTGTCCAAGGAATGTCTAATAAGTTCCTATTTCTGGTTTCATATGAGTGCACATCTGACCTGCGTTCATACATGTGGGCATTCTCTTTGGCATGCATAAGTGCTTTAAGTATGCATAGACTGGGAACTGTAAGAATTTTGTGCTCAATGAAGTACTGTCTGCAAGAAGTTAAAATTGCTCACACCAAAAATACATCTAATAGCTTTCTTCTGCCAGAGGACAACATCTTTTGCCCGAGCAGAGTTTCCCCAAAGAAGTATTCCATAATGCAGATGAGTATGAAAAGATGCATGGTATGCCATAAGTATTTGCTCCTTACTGACACAATCCTTCAGTTTCCTAAGGAGATATAGAACTCTTGCCAACTTACTGCACAGCTTTTCTGTGTGGGTATTCCAGCACAATTTGGTATCAAGATAAATACCTAGCAATTTTACTGAATGTCTGAGTTCATTAGGTTCATCATTAATATCTCTAAGGGAAAAGAGAATGTGTTCAGTTTTATTTTTATTTAATGACAGCCTATTTTCATGGAACCATGGATTTGTTAATGTGTTTGACAACATTCACATCATTATGTGACATGATATAAGTTATGTCATCAGCATACATTACAGATTTATATGGTAATGTGTTGGGCAGGTCATTCACATATACAATGAATAAGAAAGGTCCCAGTACAGATCCTTGTGGGACTCCATATTTTACTTTGAGGTCAGATTTGTCGTTTGAATTTATATAGACCATTTGGTTTCTGTTTGTCAAATATGATTTCAGCAGTAATAGTTCTGTTTCAGTTATTCCACATTTTTCTAGTTTCTTAATTAAAATGCTATGTGTGAGAGTGTCAAATGCCTTGCTTAAACCAACTAAAGTTGTATAGGTATGTTTCCTATTTTCAAAACCTTGTAATATTGATAAAACAACTTCCTGAACTGCTTTTATTGTTGATAGCCCAGTTTGGAATCCATACTGAGCCTTATTGAGACGGTTGTGACACTCAAAATAATTGTTTAATTGGTCTTTCATTAATTTTTCAATAATTTTAGATAATATTGGTACTGTTGCTATAGGTCTGTAATTTTGGGGCGAATTTCTGTCTCCCTTTTTGTATATGGGCAATACAACTGTCAGTTTAAGGCAGTCTGGAAATGTTCCCTCTGTAAACATCCTATTGATTAAGTAAGACAGTGGAATGCATGTAGTGTATTGTTTTCTTTATGGTAAAATTAGAAAAAACCATAGATGTCCTCAGTTCTGGAGTTGCTTAGTGATCTGACTACATCGAGTATATCCTTAGGATTGAGGGAATATGGTATAGTTGTAGGTAAACAACTAGAATTCTCTCAGATACAGATTTATTCAAACTTAGCTTCTACACAGATATAAGTCCGGAGGCTAACTGCCGTTAGCGTCCAACATCCTGCCCCAAAGCCCTCTCCTCAAAGATAGCCCACTTGCGCACAGAACAAATATCGATATTTATGGCGCTCTACGCCACATAGCCCCACCCCCTCCCACCCCGCACAGTATGGAGTACGTCCCTGTGAATGGGGGGGGAGGGGTGAGAAGTTAGGAAGGTAACGCACAGTTCTTCTAAGTCAGGCGGAAGCGGTCGACTGGTAGGAGACCAGGGGGTGAAACCCGGTACGTCAACGGTGAAGTCAGCAAGCGACGCCGGCGGCTGAAGACAACGTCCCGTCCTGGAGTGGAGGTGTAGCACTTCGTCAGCTGGCAGACAGAGAATCATCTTGCCAGAAGGCCTAACAAAGGCACGCAAATTGCCACATGCAGCACTTCTGCTCAATTTAAAGCGGCGCACCACACGAGATTCTGCACTTCCTCCCTCAGTATTGTCACACGCGAGTACCACACACACCGTATCGCCATCTACGACAACAGATAATTTATGTATATCATCAGGGTGCACATGTGTTGTGAATTCTTGGATGGCACCTGTAAGAGCAATGGTAGGGAGGCAGGGAGGTGTGGGAAAGCCATGGCAGGGGGAAGCATCTGCTAGGAGGGGGGTGGCAGGTGCACTGGACTGCGCAGGAGACAACCTCGGGCGATCAGCTGACAGACGAGGGAGTATGACCGAAGGCAACCAGGAGCCAGTGTGGATTGAATGGCGTGACAAAGAGCTGTCACATGAAGATGGCAACACAGTGGTTGGCAGTTCGACTGCGAGGGCTGTGAGGAGTGAAGCCCCGAGAAGATTGGCCACTCGAATTAGATGAACGCGGAGAAGGAGCAGTGCTCGGCAGAGAAGCACGCTGTGGGGAATCAATACGCAAATGCATGGTGTGGGAAGATGGATGGCCGCTCGAAGCAGTAGTGGGAGAAATAGGGGCAGAATCAGGGAGGTTCACCTGAGGCTCAATGAAAGCTGGTTTCACTCGGTTGAGTGAGACCATGGTTACAGAGTCTTTTATGAGGAGATCCATGTTATTCTCAGAGCGTTTGATGACCTTGTAAGGACGTGTGTAGGGCGACTGAAGCGGGGTTTTGACTGAGTCATCTCTGAGAAACACGTACTCACAAGAGTCTAGCGTGCGCGGTACGTATGCGGGCGGAGGTGTATGAGCAGCCGGAGGTGGCGGCTGAATTTTGCTGCAGTGCAAGCGCACCCGCTCGAGAAGTGAACGGAGTTCAGAGGGCCGTGGAAGTGGGGTCGGAGTGACTAATTCTCCAGGCAAAACCAGAGGTTGGCCATACATAAACTCGGCTACGGAACCCTTGAGGTCTTCTTTGAAAGTCGCACGAAGGCCAAGAAGCACGAAGGGCAGTGCCTCTGTCCATAGTGAGTCATGGCAATGCAGGGCAGACTTTAAGGTGCAATGCCATCGCTCGACAAGCCCATTGCTTTGGGGGTGGTATGCAGAAGTATGAATCTTGACAATACCACACATTTTACATAAGTCAGAGAAAACTGAAGACTCGAATTGTCGCCCCTGGTCAGTGGTGAGGTAAACAGGTGAGCCAAATCTAGAGATCCACGAATCTAAGAATGCTCGACTTACTGTCTCAGAGGTAATGTTCGGAATAGGCACAGCCTCAGCCCACCGAGTCATCCTGTCAATAGCTGTAAACAAGTAATGAAAACCATCGGAAGGGGGCAAAGGGCCTACGAGGTCGACATGAACATGGTGAAACCGGCCTGGCGGTTGGGCAAAACAGCCAAGGGGTGGAGAAGTGTGCCTGGAAACTTTGTTCTGTTGAGACACCATGCATGCCCTTGCCACAGACTGACAGTCACGGCGCATATCTATCCAGACAAACCGTTCAGTTACCAGACGGGTGGAAGCTTTGACACTGGGGTGTGCTAATGTGTGTAGTTTGTCAAAGACCTGGCATTGAAGGGGCTTAGGAATGAATGGCCGCAACGTACCAGTCGATTCATCACACCACACTAAGTCAGATATGCCAGGGAAAGTAGAGCGTACCGGTTGGAGAGAGGAGCTGTGGTCTGAAATTAACTGCATGGTATCGGGGTCTGCCGATTGCAACCGAGGTAGGTCCGTTAAGTCAATTAAGGTTGTGACAGCACTAACACGCGAGAGAAAATCAGCGACCACATTGTCCGCTCCTTGGATGTACGAATGTCATTTGTAAATTGCAAGATGTAATCGATGTGACGAAAGCGTCGTGGGGGCGGATCAGCCGCAGGATTTTTTATGGCAGGAACCAACGGCTTGTGGTCAGTGAGCACATAGAAATCTCGTCCCTCAACATCAGTTCTGAAGTGTCTTATGGCCTCGTAAACTGCAAGTAATTCTCTGTCGAATGCTGAGTATTTCTTCTGCGCGTTGTTTAACTTTTTTGAGAAAAACTGCAGGGGGGTCGTAACATCGTTGTATGTCTGACTCAGTACTGCGCCGATAGCATTGTCACTAGCGTCAGTAGTGATAAACATTGTGGCGTCCGCCCGTGAGTGAGCAATAGTGACAGCGGAGGCCAGCTGTTTGAGTTCATTAAATGCCTTATCCTTGTATGGTGTCCATAGTACCTGGCGGGTGCCAGAAGTTTGTGGGCTAGCGAGAGCATCTGAGAGAGGAGCCTGCACCGCAGAAGTGGCTGGCAAATGTTTCCAGTAATAATTAACTGTTATGATGAACCTGCGTAATTCCCTATAGGTCTGAGGGCGTAGCATCTCAAGAACAGGCTTGATCTTGTCCTGTGGTGGTGTCAGACCGTCCGATGACACAACATAACTTAGGAATGTGACGGATGACTGGTGCAATTGAGTCTTTTTATTGTTCAGTTCAATACCAGCAGCTGCTAAAATATCTGTCACGACTTGAACACGCTCCTCACTCTGTTCTAAAGTAGAAGCAAAAACGAATATGTCGTCCATGTATATGAAACAAAAGTCTAGATGGGATAAAGTTTGATTGATGAAATGCTGCCACGTTTGGGGGGCATTTTTCAACCCAAACAGCATAAATTTGTATTGGAACAGCCCGAAGGGAGTGGTTATGGCAGTCTTTTCAATGTCCTCTGGAGCCATAGGAATCTGATGAAATGCGTGCCTACAGTCCAAAACAGAAAAGTACTTTCCACCTGCGAGCGCATGATTGAAGTCTGCGATGTGTGGGACCTGTAACGGAACATATTTAAGGCTTTACTGTACCGAAGTATGCGATACCCTCCAAATTCAACCAGTTTAACGAGTATTTATGATTATAGGAAAGTTATTGTGTATGTTAACAATGATTGCATAACATGTCTGCATAAACAGTCAACCCATTAAATTATACTGAATAACTGACCCACACAAAAGTTTATATCACTTGATCACTGATACAGCAAATGTCATCATGTAAAAACACTAAGTTCATCTTAAATAATTAATATGAAGTATGAAAAATAGTGGCCAACTTAGGTATATTGGATCTCCTTAAATAAAAATCACCCAGTGAAACCTATTTGTTCACTAGGAGCGTTTTCACTCAGTATTCACGTAAGCAATCCTATTTTAGACGAAAACCAATGTAATTCTTAATAATTCATGTTATTTACTTATTTATGCAAATTAGAGAAGTCAATTGACAAACTTCTAAAAAACGGCCTTTTTGTAACAAAGAATTATTCTGTCAAGTCAACAAATCTGTCTGTCATTTTAATAACCTGTTAAATTATGTCACTCGATGCAAATTAATAACTTTTCTGCACAAATTAGGATAACAGATGTACATGTGACTTATAAACTATATCTCTTTTTAGTAGTTCTTTGACAATGTTATAAATACGAGCAGCAAGAAGGGTCGAGAGGCAGTCGGAATGTCACTTTGGTAAAGTGTGTTTGTGTGTTATTGTTTGAGGTGGATAAACAATGCAAAGAACATGTAACGGAAGTACTACTTGGTGTTGAGTCATGGTCTTTGGTGGACAGTGGAATTAAGATGGCCACCAGAATAATAAATATTTGAAGTTTACATATTTGTTGGTTTCGCTCGTTCTTTATCATCAAAAGCACATAAAAAACACGGAACCTCATGTTTTTAACCCTAGACAACCAGATTTAGAGCCAGCATCAGCATCGAGAGACAGCAGCGATCCAGTAAGTAGCAGCGATTACCACAACACAATGCATTTTAATGGCGCCAACCTAACATCAGGTGCTAACAAGCTCCGTAAATGGGAGTGAAATAGTGCGATTATAGCAATTAGCAATATCTACGACCAGGTGACCATTACAAAAGTGGGGGCTCAGCTGGGATCTTTAAGTGCATTGATGATAATAGTGCAGCGAGAAATTTCGTAAGTGCTTAGCATTCCAAAAAAGTTTATTTGTACAGTGTGGCAGCAGTGAAAATATGTCAAACGGAAAAAACGTGTGTATGTGCGACTATGAAAAACAATCATCACAGCACTCGGAAGATTAACGTCTGGATTATGTCAATGGAAGTCGTCAATCAAGACTTCAGCTTCGATAAAACCGAATAGAAGTGAAGAAAGCCAACAAGAACACCGATCACGACATCATAGCATAGCTACATACAGCAAGGTATTTTGTTGTTGTCATTTAAAATAATTAATAGTTAACATGTCTCTACCTGAGAGTGACGAGATCGTAGGAAATGTAAAAATTGAACCAGGGGATGGTGAACAATTAAACTTAACAGTGTGGCTAGCAGAGTTTGCAACTCAAATAAGCTCGCAACTTAAACAATCGAGTGAACAAGTAAGTTTGAAACTTAAAGAAAACACAGATAGACTGGATAAGTTATGTTTGGATTTTGATTTATTAAATACTCATCTCAATGAGAAGTGTGAGGAAATTAAAACTACCCTCAGTAAGGACACTAGAGAACAGTTGATACACTTCAGAAAAGAATTTCAAGTTAAAGTTGAAAGTTTAAATGAAAACATACAAGCTAACACAGACAGCATTGCTGTCATCTACAACAGAGTAGATACTGAAGTTGAAAGATTAGATCAGAGAATAGACAAAACATCAGAAAACCTTAAACAAGAATACAACCTGTATACCACTAATGTAGATACAAAAGTAGAAAATATACACACTAAATATACACAATTGGAAGATGCGTTGATGTCAAAACAAATGTTTTACAATCAAAATACAATGTATGGGCACATCCAAGTGAAATGCTTTCCTGGTGAAAATCTGCACCCTATTGACTTTATTCACCAATGTAAGGATATGTTTGTTGTAGGAATGTCAGATAACATAAAAATTAAGTTAGTAAAACGGCTTCTAGAAGGGGAGGCCCTATCCTGGGCAAATGAGAATAATGATTCTTGGATTACTTTTGAAGAGTTTGAAGCTAAGTTTATTTGCAAATTTTGGTCACAATCCATACAAGCCAGATTAAAGTCAGAATTTCTAAATGGACCAGTGTATAGAGGGAAAGTAGGGGGAATGCAAAAATTTTGCAGAGATCAATTGAAAAACCTTGCTCACTTGAATAACTCTTTTGATATTATGACACAAATTGATGTTTTAAAAAGAAGGTTACCAGAGAGACTGCAGTGGGAATTGGTCCATGGACCAGATGATTCAATGGAAGAGTTCCTGAAATTTGTAGATAGATTAGATAGGGCCTTGGAAAGAGAAAATAACCAAAGTTTTGGCTCTGGCAACAACCAGTATAGGGGGTGGAATAGGAATGTAAATAGAGATTATTATGGGAGGAGAGACTTTGAAAATTCTGGAAATAATGCTCCAAATAGGGGAGATAGGAGATATGAAAATGATTTCAGAAACAATACACAGGAGGGAGGATGGAGGAGAGATAACAGGAATGATAGAAATAGGTATTGGGGAAGAGAACAAGATAGAAGGGGGTTTGTTGAAACTAGTGAACAAAACGACAACTACAAAAGGACAGACCGAGGGAACCAGCCGGGAAACGGTGGACAGTCCCACTAGATGTCCGTAGTTTTGGGGCTAGACAATATTATGACAGGACAACACATAACCGAACTGGAGAAGGAGAAGATACAATGTAAAGAGTAAGTACCATGAAAATACTGATGTTGTTAGAATAAATTATAATTTAATAAAAGGTTTTGGGATACTATGAGTAAAAGTGATACAGTTAATAAAAACAGTGTTCAAGCACAGGTAGTTAGTGAAAGTGCAGAAGTTGAAGGTATTGCAGAGTTCCATAGTTGGGCTGAAAAAGATACTGGTGTTAATAACAAGTCAGACACACCACAAATAGAATCTATTTTGGGGGGTTCATTTGATAAGAAGGGGGATGACGAAGTGTTTAATGGAGCCAAAGACTCAATTGCTGAGATTCAGATACATAGGGGGGAAACTGAAGATGGGGTTGTTGTGGAGGAGGAGGAAGAAGTAATAGAGGGACATTTAAATAATGACCCTAAATCAAGTGATGTTATTGATGAGAGTGTGGAGGAAGAAATAAAAGTATTTGTAGAGTTGAAAAGTGATTATGTGGTAAAGGTAAGTGATGTGACAAACATGGGTAATAATGAGGTTAATTTAAGTGAAATGCAGACTAGGGAATGTGTATCTGAGGACAAGCTATTGCCGATTGGGAACTATGAAACACTAATCTATGAGAATGGTAATAATAATAATATTAAAGAAAATATAAAGGGATGGAATGTAAATGTGTATTTCAAGAAAAAGGGGAAAAGTTTTTAGAAGTTTTGTGGAACAACTATGGAAACTGTATAAAAAAGATGCCTTTTGGAAAGAATTAGCAAAGGTAAGTGCAACCTTGTATCCTACATGGTGGACAAGAATCCGTAGTGGACTTTATAAAAAAGGGGGTGAAAACAGTAGTTTGTTAAGTGACAACACAGTGTTAAAAGGAACAGATGAAAACAAAGGTTTATGTTTAAATGTCAATGCTTTGCAAACAGAGAGGGATGTGTCTAAGTGTAGGAAAGAGACATTAGACTTAGGAACTAAAGAAATTGAAAATGATCTATTGTTTGAAAATACTGAAATAGACAAAGATGTTGAGCTAGGTTGTCCATATGTTAAAGTAAACATTGACATTCGTCCATTTGAAATAAAAGAAAGCCCACATCCTAATGAGTATAGACTTATCTTTGCCAGATCAAGAAGGTTATTTGGATTAAGAAACATCACTGAATTAAACCATATAAACATGATTAAGCACATTTCCCTGTTTGAATACAGTTACTTACCCATTTTCCATAAGCATGTTATCAGCAAAGATTTTTACTGGGTGTGTCAAATAGCAAGTACCACTCATCCTACAGACCCTGGAAAAGTTCCAGATCTCTGAGAGAATGTTTTTATTTTTTTTGTCACTATTGAATATTAAATTTTGAGACATCTTCTTTACTTGCAACGGGCAAGAAGGTGACAAACATTTATTACTTTCCTTTTGTATGGTTGAATATGGGACATACTTGCACCAAATAAAAGACAATGTAAAAATTGTTGTGCAAGACCCATCATTTTGTTACTATTGTGTTCTTAGGCATAAGATTTGTGTACAATTTTCTACAGCTAATCAGATGTTCACCAAGTTTGATGTTTGTGTTATGTTGTGACCAATTTAAGTGTCCAATTTTAGTATTAATATGTTCTTGTACTGTCTTGACTATGTGTCTCAATGGGAGACAAGTTTTTTAAATATTTCCTTTTTTTTCAAATGCATATTATATTCATACATGTGACTTCTCTAGTGCTTGTGTTTATATATCATGTCCATACTTATAATTATGTTCTTTGTTTTCATTTCTTTTATGCGGCTCAAAAAGAACAGACAGTTGCAATATTTTCCTATGGACATATGACCTGTCCATCTATGTAATATATTTATGTTCCTTCTATTATCTTGATTAATCTGTGACTCAATGAGAACTGACTTTGAAATAATTTACATATATTTTTTATATATCTTAAAATCGCATGTGATATATTTGTGTCTGTTTTTGATCATTTTCCATGTGGCTCACTGGGAGCAAAGATTAACAATTTTTTTTTTTTTTTTTTTTTTTTTTTTTTTTTTTTTTTTTTTTTTTTTTTTTTTCTAATAATTTCCGGGTATGCGTCTCTGGGCCGAAATATCGTGGCAGAATGTCGACGGGATCCGGCTGCATACCCGGAAATTATTAGAAGAAGAAATACGCCGGGAAAATTTCAGAATTCAACAATTTTTTTACTTTCATATATTACTAAATATTTTTATTATGCTGTCATACTGAGAGCCATAACACGAAGTGCATTTGAAACAACACAACTAAAATATTTGCAGGAAAAAGTCATTTTGAAACGGTGTAACGGTCATTGCATACATACACATTATGCATAGTAAAACAAAAACATTATTAAAGTAGTACTTTTCCAAATTTTAACCATTTGACACATTTGTCCTAGTCGGCTAATATCATTAACATTCTGTAAATGATATTACCCGAGGGGGGTATTGTCACAGAACATATTTAAGGCTTTACTGTACCGAAGTATGCGATACCCTCCAAATTCAACCAGTTTAACGAGTATTTATGATTATAGGAAAGTTATTGTGTATGTTAACAATGATTGCATAACATGTCTGCATAAACAGTCAATCCATTAAATTATACTGAATAACTGACCCACACAAAAGTTTATATCACTTGATCACTGATACAGCAAATGTCATCATGTAAAAACACTAAGTTCATCTTAAATAATTAATATGAAGTATGAAAAATAGTGGCCAACTTAGGTATTTTGGATCTCCTTAAATAAAAAATCACCCAGTGAAACCTATTTGTTCACTAGGAGTGTTTTCACTCAGTATTCACGTAAGCAATCCTATTTTAGACGAAAACCAATGTAATTCTTAATAATTCATGTTATTTACTTATTTATGCAAATTAGAGAAGTCAATTGACAAACTTCTAAAAAACGGCCTTTTTGTAACAAAGAATTATTCTGTCAAGTCAACAAATCTGTCTGTCATTTTAATAACCTGTTAAATTATGTCACTCGATGCAAATTAATAACTTTTCTGCACAAATTAGGATAACAGATGTACATGTGACTCATAAACTATATCTCTTTTTAGTAGTTCTTTGACAATGTTATAAATATGAGCAGCAAGAAGGGTCGAGAGGCAGTCGGAATGTCACTTTGGTAAAGTGTGTTTGTGTGTTATTGTTTGAGGTGGATAAACAATGCAAAGAACATGTAACGGAAGTACTACTTGGTGTCGAGTCATGGTCTTTGGTGGACAGTGGAATTAAGATGGCCACCAGAATAATAAATATTTGAAGTTTACATATTTGTTGGTTTCGCTCGTTCTTTATCATCAAAAGCACATAAAAAACATGGGACCTCATGTTTTTAACCCTAGACAACCAGATTTAGAGCCAGCATCAGCATCGAGAGACAGCAGCGATCCAGCAAGTAGCAGCGATTACCACAACACAATGCATTTTAATGGCGCCAACCTAACATCAGGTGCTAACAAGCTCCGTAAATGGGAGTGAAATAGTGCGATTATAGTAATTAGCAATATCTACGACCAGGCGACCATTACAGACCGGATATTTATCAATGATGGTGCGGGCATTTAGACGCCTATAGTCTCTGACCATACGCCAAGTACCATCTTTCTTTTGGTCAAACAGGATAGGACTAGCCCAGTAACCGGAAGAAGGTTCAATTATTCCCTTTTGTAACAGATCATCCAATTGTTCTTTTGCAATTTTCATAAATTCCGGCTTGAGGCGGCGTGGACGTTGCGATATGGGCGGCCCATCGGTTAGACGTAACCGATGAACTGTGCCGTTAGTGACTACTGCAATACGTGGCGCGGCATGACAGTCAGATGTCCGTGAAGCGGAGCAGGCAGTGGCGGACGGGCCAAGCTGTGGCACTGAGGGCATGGAAGTACAGGTGTGCCACCCGCTCGTAGGCTGCGTAAAGGCCACACACGTGTTAACATGGGCGAGGTTGGTACACTGGTTCTTGGTAGCGGGCCGTGCCGCTACGAGCGCTGTAGGCACGAGTGGGCATGGCCGGACAGCAGATGGCCGTAGTTCATTGCCACGAGCTTGGCAAGTTAATTGTCCATTCAGAACGCAAGGAGCATGAGCACTCGGGCATACCCTATCATTACAAAAGTGGGTGCTGACACAGTTTACAGAGTTCACAACATTGTCGTTAACGTGCGCGGGCACGGGAACACCAGATTGGCATGGACTGACCTTGTCTGTAGCCGACGAGTCGTCTGCTTGTAGTGCCGCGAGGCGTTGTTGTGTGGAGGCCAACTCATGGTGTATGTCGCGGAGATGCAGCAGCATTTCCATACGTTCCATCCGCAACTTCAAAGACTTGGCGCACTCCACTAGCCACTTGTTTGTCCAAGATTGCAGCTCCAAGGATAGGTTTACACACTTCTTAGCACAGCACACGTTTGGTGTTAGCCGAACTGTCACTCGGCGAAGCGAAAGGAATATGTTTGTTAAGGGAGGGGTAAAACACAGTATTTTGCACAAAATCTAGTGACAACTGATAGTGCTTGAGGAAATCAATTCCGAGAATAGGTTCTTCAATTGTTGACACTAGAAACGTCCACTCCAGCTTGCACTCGGGCGAAAGTTTCACTGTATACAAAGTGGAACCCGAACACTGTAGGGTAGACAAGTTCACTGCACGAAGTGCTGTTTTGTGTGGTTGCACTTTATTGGTTGCGAGGCGAACCAGCAGCAAAGAGACGTCTGCACCAGTGTCTACCAGAAAACATACACCTGATCGTAAATCGCGAACGTAGACTCGACCACACTTACTGTTATTGTCCGAAACGGAGTGCAACATGAGATGGTGCCCGTTGTTTACATCGCAGGAGGTGGCACCGTAGCCTACCTGCGGTTGGAGTTTGGGTAAGAACATGGTGACTGGCATTTGCGAGCTTGCTCCCCGAATCTCGCATGGAAGAAACAGTAAGGTTGGGTGGGCCTGTGCTCCTATGGGTAGTTGCTAGGTGACGGAATATGTGCCCCAGAGTCTTCCACAGAGGCCGATGCACTGTCGTTGTGAGGAGTTGAAGGTGCAGGCAGGGCGGCTAGTTTAAAAAACTTGATATCAGCAGCACCAGACAAGGGCCTGGCGTCAGAAAGCGTCTTAGTGTGGTCACGTCCAGAATGCAGTGCACGGAGCTCACGTTGCCTGGCGGAGTATGCTCGTCGGCGGCGCGTAAACGTTCATTTACTGGTCTATCTTCATACGCAGAGATTGCAGTCTGGACAGGCAAAGGTAGCTTTTCAGTCCAGATTTCTGTGAGTGTGTCATCAGGCATAACTTGCTCATCGACGAGAAGACGGATGCACCGCCACAGCTGGGACGGAGACCTGTCGCCGAGACGTTCTTCGTAGATTAGCTGTCGCACATTTTCTCTCCTGGTTTTAGAGACGCGCTCCAGTATCGTCTGTTTCGCCACAGCATACTTCCCTGCTAGGGGGGGGGGGGGGGGTGCTTTGACCAGATCGTAAATTAAATCAACGCGGTCGTGAAGATGGTTCATGAGGCAGGCGAAGCGTGCGTCGTCATCCAAAGCACAGACATTGAATGTTTGCTCAACCAGGTTAAACCAGAACTCTGGGTGAGCGGGTTTGAAGTCTGGTAATTTCGGCAGATTCGGCACTGCAGTCACTGCGGAGGTGTGCCTATTACTTCGGACGGAAGTAGAGCATGCAGAAGATTGCGAGTCCGAATTATTGGTGTCCCGTAATGCGGGAATCGTGAAATTCACTTGACGCCGGGGGGGTGGCTGAGAAGTGACGGATGCTCGAACGGTGTGAGGATCGTAGTCAAAATGTGCATTCTCATTGACGTGGTAGCTTGGAGAGAAGCCACAAGTGCTTAAGTACGCCGGTGAATGTCCGTTATGCACACAGTATTCACTCGACCGTGAGTGGTGGGACTGGTTGTAGATGTCGGAGTAATTACTGTCCAGCACAGAATTGTTGACCTGATTAGAAGCAACACAAGGATCCCACACACGTCCACTAGAATGCACAGTCGGTGTGATATTTGCTGTTTGGCGAGCAATGAACACCTGTTGACTAGCCGGCGCGGAAGGATACACACGTGGCGGGAACTGATTCGAGTTTGAATTTACTACTGGATTTTCCAAAGTAGCAAAACCTCGCTCGACACCACGAACTGTATTGAATTGTGTGTTCGACACAGGAGTAGGAATGTTCCGACCAACACTCTGTGGAGAACACGTGGGAAGGTCCAGGTTAACAAAGCCAGAGTCCACGACCATTGGCGGTTGGAAGAAACTGGTGGCACTCGATGAATTCCACTGCATGTTGTGGCTGAAGGATTCCGAAGATTCTTGTGGCATGTCCACTACGACGGCAGGAGTGCTGGAGAGATGGTGCTGGAATCCAGGCGGTGGTGAATGCTGAAAGGCCATTGTCTGGAGCTGAACAAAGGCCCTCGCGATCGCGGAGAAACCCGACGCGGTAGGTGCGTAAATAACCTTCGGGCGGTAACTCGGACGCGTATTACACAAAAACGGGGTCACCAGTGAGGGAATATGGTATAGTTGTAGGTAAACAACTAGAATTCTCTCAGATACAGATTTATTCAAACTTAGCTTCTACACAGATACAAGTCCGGAGGCTAACTGCCGTTAGCGTCCAACATCCTGCCCCAAAGCCCTCTCCTCAAAGATAGCCCACTTGTGCACAGAACAAATATCGATATTTATGGCGCTCTACGCCACAGGATAAATGGTTCTCCATTCAAATTTTGGCAAGTCTCCTGCCAACTCTGTTTCCTGCAATTTGGGAAGTCTGTCCTCACTATCATCTAAATTACTTTCATCTGTCATAGGTAATTCTCCAGAATTACTTCAACTGCACAGGTAAATTTTCTGCAATTAGCCCTGTTTCTGCTTTAACTATTTTCCATGCTGCTTTATATTTGTTGCTGGACTGATAAATATTGTTATAATTAGCTTTTTTCTTTGCAGAAATGATTTCTTTTCTGTACAGCTTTTTTAAATTGGCATATGAGTGTCTATACTCATTGTGTTAAACCTTAGAAGCAGAAATTTGTACAGTGCTAATGTGAGTCACAAAATGTTCTGGATACTTCTAGAACAATTCATTCAGCTAATTCAAAGGACTTTGGTTACTTGTAGAAATGTTATGAGTAAATGAAAACAAAAGCTCAAACAAATGATCATCTTGTTAGATTCTGCAAGAAGAGACAAGATAAGCATAAAAGAAGCCTGAAAGTAGCTACCCTTCGGTGTGTGTGGCTTTAAAAAAATGATAAATATAAAAATAGTCAAAAGATCCATGAGTGAGGTAATTAGGGAGGTATCAAGTATGAGTCTGAATTCAGAACAGTCGCAAGCTGATAAGAAACCAGATCTGTGAAATTTGCTGATATCTATGTTAGGTCAAATGGAGGAAATAGGATCTAAATTTGGAAAAATAGAATCAGTCGTGTAGACAAACAGTTTTTAAAAAAAAATCTGAAATGGAAACGAACAGCAAGTAAATTAACAATCAAATCTGAAAACAAAAAGGTATGTTTGAAGCTGGCTTATAGGGTGAGTATTCAAGTCTAGGTATTTTGTAATGAATCATTTTGTAATGAATCATATTATTGTTATTATTTTTCTCTCATTCTTTTCTTTTTTTGTACCAGTGATTCTATTGGGTTACAAACAAAACAAGTAGAGATATGCTCTTCATTTTTTTAATTTCTATATATTCATCTATTTTTCTATGTAAGTGGTAGTGGGTGGACACATTACAAATTCTGCCGCATTAATATTGTTCGGAAATGTGTGTTCTAACTGGACATTAAAGAAATGTTATAAAAGTTATTAGCAAGACAAAGTTCATTTATAACCGCATCTGTTCATCATTTCACCAGTGCCGAGAATCTTGCATCGAGAGGATCGAAGCGAACAAGAAGAATCTGCGTGAGCAGAGGACCGGTGATCCAGAACCAGTATTGTCATACCAATGTCCATGCACGATAGTGGTAACAGGAAAAGAAAGTATGTAAATTTACGAATGTTAATCTAATGATGTATTAAATTTAAAGGTCTGTTGATATCAGTGCCAGTTAAAGTTCACTCAGGATATGTGTACCTTCCACTGTTTCAATTATTCTTTCCAACAATTTTTTTAATTATTCGAGCAGCAATTTTTATTCAGTTTCCATTATGTGTTATGTTTTATGTACTCCACCCCCTCCCCCCCCCCCCCTCCCCCATTCTGTGCCTCTATTCAATGGTGACCGTTTAAAGCACAGCACCAAGCGGAATATGAACAAAAAAAAATTTTTTTGAATTGATCCATTTTATCGTTACAAGAAACTAATGAACCTTTGTTACATTTGTTACATGTCTGTGGGATTGAGACCAGTAAAAACTTGAAGGAGCAAATTAAAATTAAATTATGCCTACAAATGAGATGCTCCGGGAATGCTGATTTCAGCGGTAAAGGCAGGAAACTGCTACGCTATATGCTCATTTGGCCACACTTGGTGCCATCTCTCTCTCTCTCTCTCTCTCTCTCTCTCTCTCTCTCTCACACACACACACACACACACACACACACACACACACACACACACACACAGTAAATAATCTCTTTTCCTCCCAATTAATATCGTTTACGGAAAATACATTTCTATAGGAAAGACGAACATTTGTGTAAAGACAACATTAAAGTGCAGAATAATTGATTCAAATTCTGTAGACTGTATCAGAGAATAATCAGGTTCATTTATTAGTACGCATATAAATCTGCTTTATCTAAAAACAAAGACGATGTAACTTACCAAACGAAAGTGTTGGCATGTTGATAGACACACAAACAAACACAAACACACACACAAAATTCAAGCTTTCGCAACCAATGGTTGCTTCGTCAGGAAAGAGGGAAGGAGAGGGAAAGACGAAAGGATGTGGGTTTTAAGGGAGAGGGTAAGGAGTCATCCCAATCCCGGGAGCGGAAAGACATACCTTAGGGGGAAAAAAGGACAGGTATACATGTGTGCAAGTGTATACCTGTCCTTTTTCCCCCTAAGGTAAGTCTTTCCGCTCCCGGGATTGGGATGACTCCTTACCCTCTCCCTTAAAAGCCACATCCTTTTGTCTTTCCCTCTCTTCCCTCTTTCCTGGCAAAGCAACCGTTTGTTGCGAAAGCTTGAATTTTGTGTGTGTGTGTGTGTGTGTGTGTGTGTGTGTGTGTGTGTGTGTTTGAGCGTCTTTCAACATGCCAATGCTTTCGTTTGGTAAGTTACATAATCTTTGTTTTTAGATATATTTTTCCCCACATGGAACGTTTCCCTCTATTATATTCATAACAATCTGATTTAATTGAAAAGTACTGATACAAACAAAATTTCATGTGTAAAACATTTTTTTTCATAATTTTGTTAAACACTGTTCACAATGGAGAAATTTCCATTGTTGAAAACTCATTACAAAATGCAGTATACTAAGATGTCAGAAATCCGAGCTTGGCATCAGTTGAAAATAACGCGCCAACTCGAACTGTCCGATGGCTACCAAAATAACTAGGTTGGCTCACCACTATTAAAAAATGATGACACTGGTAATATAACTAAACATGATGTCACTTTTATGACAATCGATGAGACAATGTATCAGTTCTCACCGGGAAACATTTTTTTCAAATAGTGAAACTGAAGCACAAGGCAGCGAAAATTGCTTTGATTATTTGCTCATGACGTTGCGAGCGCAAGAACACGAAACAGTTTATAAAAGCAATGTAAATACTGGCAAGATATACAATTTGACAACTCATGCAACTAATAACACAGCAGTTTACCAATCAGGAAAATACAGGACAACAGCTTACACAGCAAAATCAGGCATTTAATGATTTCAAGAATAGTATTAGTCAACAGTTCAGTGAGGCGAGGTGAGCAAAACTATATGCACTGAATTATCTGACGAGCTATCTGGGAAGTTGACAGAGCTTGGTTCAAAAATGGCTCTGAGCACTATGCGACTTAACTTCTGAGGTCATTAGTCGCCTAGAACTTAGAACTAATTAAACCTAACTAACCTAAGGACATCACACACATCCATGCCCGAGGCAGGATTCGAACCTGCGACCGTAGCGGTCGCTCGGCTCCAGACTGTAGCGCCTAGAACCGCACAGCCACTCCGGCCAGCGACAGAGCTTGGTAAACAACTAAAACAAGAAATAATTACTGACATGTCCCACAATATAAATACATTAACGGAAAAGGTAACATCCATAGATTATAAACAGTAACAACTTGTAGGTGAGTTACCAAACCTTAGTGAAGCATTTTCTCAAATTCAGGAGATGCAATCCAAAGTGAATGCGTGAGTAAAAGATGTGACGAATGCAGTCAGTGAGCTGCAAGACACATGCAAAAAACCTACCTACAGAAATACACAAGTTGAGTCTAAATGTAAACCAGTTAAGCTTAGAATCAGAATTTGACAAAAAACAGAGATAAGTTATGTGCAGATGTAAAGGAAATAACTGAAAAAGCTGAAGCTGGGATGCTGGATAAGGGCAGCACCCTTGCTGAAAAGGTAGTGTCAGAGTGCAAAATTTATGTAGATACTGTAGAAAAAGCTCTAAAAGAGAAAGAAAGTCAACTTCTAGCTAAAATAGATTTGGTTTAAAGAAAGCAGAGGGAAGGTTATGAGACGGTGTTGCTAAAACTACTGACATTCCAAAACAACATATGACAGTAAAGAAACCTATGCTTTTAGAGAAGTTAGATACGTTCACTGGTCACCCACAATACGGGCTTAGCCTGTCGAAGGAGAATAGTGAAGGTTGCACTATGCAACACTTGCCGGCAGTTGCACCTGTCGGGCAAGCGCAGTTGCCATGCGCTACACTACAAGCGAACATAAACATGCTTGTCACTGAGAGTGTGGTGTGTTTGTCAGCATTAATTAGGCATTGACAATTTCCGATATTTAATTCTGAAGGGAAAAGAACAAACCCTGTGGTCTTTATCAGGGCATTTTGAAATGTTTTACCTTGTGCCTGGACCGAAGCCCCGAAAATTAGAGTAGTTGTTGTATAGACACAGAGTGACGTTCTGCTATGGGCTACGGACAATTTGAGAGAGCATTTCTGGATAAGTATTAGTCTGAAGCCGAATAAGAGAGGCTCAGACATGAAGTATTTAACCCAGCCCCGTTCGGTAGCAAGTATGAAAGCTTAAGGGGCTATTTTGAAAAATATCTGAATAAAACCATATACTAGATGAACCCGTCTTCCTGCTGAAATTAGGGAAAAACTCATTACCATCCGGGAACATGACACTGAATACTTTCTATCTGTACTTAACTCAATAAATTTGATGTACAAAGAGAGACCAGTACAACCCAAGCCTGTTAATATGCCAATAGCATCACAGAGATTTACGGACCAACAAGTAAACAACAGATTCATAATACAATACAGATGGCAGCCTTACCCCACACAGACCTATGGTAATGGTAACAGTAATCACAATGGCGATGGAGAAAGCCGTAAATTCAAAGGTGGATATAAAAGAAATGGGCAAAAATTTAGCAAAAATAACTACAATGGGCGAGTAGCATATGGCTAGCCTGTAAAATATCTACAGACACAAGCTATCAGCAGTAATCAGCTGATCACTTGGCAAACACAAAACAATAACAGATGACCACGTAACCGACAGACAGCAAAATTCGGCCAGCAAAGTAACACACATCGAATAATGCGCAGAGGCAAAGAGAATTTCAATCAAGTGCCTCACAGGATACTAATTGGCGTAATCAAACACCAACAGTCCACATTGAGGAAGTTATATCTAACTCAGAAACTGATGCCACCGCAATGACAGAAAACTTGAACTGGTCATGGTAGTCTCCTGTTCTCTGACCTTGGAGGAGAGTGGGGCATGAGCTTAAATCAACACTATCAGATACAATCAAGGTAGGTATATCCTGTAAGTTGTACATATGTATAATAATATTAGATTTAGGATGCTGGAAAATTACATTCCAGAATTTATGTTGTTAGTTGATAAGGAAAATTGTTGTCGGTGTTTTTTTCTTATATGTCAAAGGTGTAAATGATAAGGTGAGTGGATGTAACAAGGAAGAACTTTACTTTTATATTTTTAGAGATGACGATACTTTAAACATAACGCTTCACCTTGCGTGTAGCCCAGTTGTAAATGAATAATTGAACTTGTGAAATGCATGGTAGCGTGCAATGCACTACACAATTCGCCATGACGTTAGTGGTAATAGAGAGATGCAGTGCATGCGCATTGGGGAGAAAGCTAGTCAACAGACTGCAAACAAGTGTGCACCAGACACAGCTGAAAGTGTTGTAGCACCCAAAACAAACAAACCCTATGAGCTACAGCCTGCACTAGCGTTTTTAAAGCCTCTTGCATTAACAGGGATGTAGAAAATTAAGGGAGAGTCTATACTACAACTACGACTATCTACACAATACACACAAAGATAAGCTAAGGGATTATATACACAGAAAGGGATCCTAAACTATGAGATATTTACTGAAGTTACGCTACTACATACATTATATATTTACAAATTTAAGTATTGAAACTGCACACACTAATTTTAATTGAGAGACCAGAAAACCCTTGCTGCAGGTAAACTAGCAAGTACAATATGAGTGGCAAACTGAATAAGAGGTCACATCATGCCTATAATATCCTTCAGATTTATGAGGTAAGTAGAGATGCACACATGACATTAAATGAGTTTGTGATAGCACGACTGCACACTGAAGTAAATGAATACATGGTTGAATATATGAAAGAGGTATTGGTGACTATCGAGCTACTGTACACTTACCTGTGAAGATTTAGTTGTAAGTTAGTACAGGGTTATTACAAATGATTGAAGCGATTTCACAGCTCTACAATAACTTTATTATTTGAGATATTTTCACAATGCTTTGCACACACATACAAAAACTCAAAAAGTTTTTTTAGGCATTCACAAATGCTCGATATGTGCCCCTTTAGTGATTCGGCAGACATCAAGCCGATAATCAAGTTCCTCTCACACTCGGCGCAGCATGTCCCCATCAATGAGTTCGAAAGCATTGTTGATGCGAGCTCGCAGTTCTGGCACGTTTCTTGGTAGAGGAGGTTTAAACAATGAATCTTTCACATCACTATGCGTGAAACTTGCCCGCACGCGTTCAACCGTTTCTTCGCTCACTGCAGGCCGACCCGTTGATTTCCCCTTACAGAGGCATCCAGAAGCTTTAAACTGCGCATACCATCGCCGAATGGAGTTAGCAGTTGGTGGATCTTTGTTGAACTTCGCCCTGAAGTGTCGTTGTACTGTTATGACTGACTGATGTAAGTGCATTTCAAGCACGACATATGCTTTCTCGGCTCCTGTCGCCATTTTGTCTCACTGTGCTCTCGAGTGCTCTAGCGGCAGAAACCTGAAGTGCGGCTTCAGTCGAACAAAACTTTATGAGTTTTTCTACATATCTGTAGTGTCTCGTGACCATATGTCAATGAAAGGAGCTACAGTGAACTTATGAAATTGCTTCAATCATTTTTAATAGCCCTGTATTAAGTTATTTTCTTCCAGGGAATGCACTGACACATCCTGAACTGGAAAAAGATAAATGATTGTCGAGTGTTAGGTGCCATATAAAAATAAGAAACAACCACACTACAAGTAAATATAGTTGGAATTTCATGATATGTATGAATGTCATAGCATGAAAATAAGTGTAGAAGAAAACAATTCCAGTAAGTCACATATCACGATGCTGAGCTAAGGTGGAGCACTGCCTAATAGTCAAAGGGTCGAAACCAAACTATTCCGAGCATCGACTTCCCATGAAAACGTCAAACACCTGATTTACATTGATTTAATCATATAAACACTGTTTTACGTTCATTGGACATAATATATAATATTGATGATACAACTCTGTATACCTCAGCATATGAAATGTTTATCCTTTCTACAATGAACATAACAAGTAAATACTGAGCTGCACTTTTAAACACTGAATAAGTATTCGATACGATTGGTATCATCAGATTTAAATTGTGTTTATAAACAACAAACTACACTATGTGATCAAAAGTATCCAGACACCTGGCTGAAAATGACTTACAAGTTTGTGGTGTCCTCCATCGGCAATGTTGGAATTCAGTATGGTCTTGGCCCACCCTTAGCCTTGATGACAGCTTCCACTCTTGCAGGTGTACATTCAATAAGGTGCTGGGAGATTTCTTGGGGATCAGCAGCCCATTCTTCACAGATTGGTGCACTGAGGAGAGGTATCGATGTAGTTTCAGTGAGGCCTGACACAAAATTGGCATTCCAAAACATCCCAGAGGTGTTCTATAGGCTCCAGGTCATGACTCCTAACCATTCCACCACAGGTTGTGCATTGTGAACCGGTGCTCGATCGTGTTGAAAGATGCAATCACCATCCCCGAATTGCTCTTCCACAGTGGGAAGCAAGAAGGTGCTTAAAACATGAATCTAGGCCTGTGTTGAGATAGTGCCATGCAAAACAGGGAGAGGTGCAAGCCCCCTCCATGAAAAACGTGACCACACCCATAACACCACCACCTCTGAATTTTACTGTTGGCAGTACACACACTGGCAGATGATGTTCACTGAGCATTCACCACACCCTCATCCTGCCATCAGATCGCCACATTGTGTATCGTGATTCGTCACTCCACACAATGTCTTTCCACTGTTCAATTGTACAATGTTTACACTCCTTATACCGAGCGAGGCGTCGCTTGGCATTTACTGGCGTGATGTGTGGCTTATGAACAGCTGCTCGACCATGAAATCCAACTTTTCTCACCCCCCGCCTAACTGTCATACTACTTGCAATGGATCCTGTGTCTGCCTATTACACATTACGACCCTCTTCAATTGTTGGCACTCTGTCAGTCAACAGATGAGGTCAGCCTGTATGCTTTTGTACTGTACATGTCCATTCAGTTTCCACTTCACTGTCACATTGGAAAAAGTTGACCAAGGGATGTTTAGGAGTGTGGAAATCTCGCACACAGATATATGACACAAGTGACAATCTATCACCTGACCACATTCGAAGTCTGCGAGTTCCGCGGAGTGCCCTATTCTACTCTCTCATGATGTCTAATGACTACTGAAATCGCTGATATGGAGTACCTGGCTGTAGGTGGCAGCACAATGCACCTAATATGAAAAATGTGTGTTTTTGGAGGTGTCCGGATACTTTTGGTAACATCTTGGAATCACACTTAAAACCAGCAATGAGATGTAACAGCACATAAATGCCTTTCCGTGAAATTTCTTCAACCTTGTAGTGTGCAGATTCTTCCTGGAGAATTCATGCATAGTTATTTGAGAAATGATTAGAATATATTTTAGTGACTATTGTTTACTTCTTTATCTCTTTGAAAATGATGAAAATGCTCTGACAAGAAGTCACTGTAAATTGAAAAGAAATGTATACCAATTGATGCCATGAATCTAAATGGAATGCCCGCATCTCGTGGTCGTGCGGTAGCATTCTCGCTTCCCACGCCTGGGTTCCCGGGTTCGATTCCCGGCGGGGTCAGGGATTTTCTCTGCCTCGTGATGGCTGGGTGTTGTGTGTTGTCCTTAGGTTAGTTAGGTTTAAGTAGTTCTAAGTTCTAGGGGACTGATGACCATAGATGTTAAGTCCCATAGTGCTCAGAGCCATTTGAACCATTTTTGAATCTAAACGGAATCTATTATTCTATGAATGTTATGTAAAGAATGTAGAACCAAACGAGAGTAAAAAGTGTAGCATATAATTGCAATTGAACAATGTAATGAAATTATAATTTAACAAAATGTACTAAAACAAAATGACAATCACACTATAATGTATAAAAGCAGTGATAATGGCATGTCAACAAATGAATAGGATAAGTTTATTTTTGTTATGTGTGTAGTTTGTGGAAAGGACACTACAGAAACTTTGTGTAATGCAACGGTATGACAGACGTTCAAAAACAAAGTGTAAAAACATATGGAACCTGCCTGCAAAGTCTTAAGTGGGTGAGTGAGATACGTGGGTGTGCACATGATAAGCTAAAGATGACAATGCTTCATTTAATGTGAATTTTCTGTGCTCAACAACGTCGTAAAAACATGAATTTTCTGTGCTTGATAATGTCGTAAAAGCGGCAAGAAACTTAACTTGTTGACAGATGTTGGATGTACGGCTGGTGTCCCCACTGAATAAGTGGCAATTATGAAAAAGAATGGTCCAAGCACTGATCTCTGTGGTATCTCCCAACCAATTTCATTAGATAATGCCTGTTTCTCACTGAAATGTATTTTTTTCTGTCTTAAGTGTGAAGCAATTATTTATAGTCCTGTAGTTTGTACTCCATAAAATTCAAGCTTCTCAATTAATATTTCAAAAAGGAATATAATCAAAGGCCTTACTTAAGTCACATAAAACACAAAAGCAGTGATTATCTGGTTTACAATGTCAAGATCTGTTGAGGTGGTATTTTTTCTTTGTCTGTAACCAAACTGTTTGTTCGAAAGGAGATTATTTTCTTCAAGATAATCACTTAACTGATTATATATAAGAGTTTCAAATATTTTGGAAGTTACAGGAACTATTGAGGCTGGGCGATAATTTTGGGGGAGATTTTTGACTCCTCTTTTTTTAAATTGGTAGAACTTTTGAAATTTTTAATGATGCAGGGAAAATTATGAACTGAAGACATTTGTTAAAACGAAGGCTAAAGGTTCACAGATAAAACGAATAGTATTCTTGATAAAGTCCGTGATTATCCATACTTGTTGGAGAATTGTTTTACTGCTTTTATTACATGTTACCAAGTAGTTCACCTGCAGATGTGTTGTTAAAGTTTTGTTCTGTTTCCAATTCCTTTCACTGAAGTCGCAAAGAACTCATTCAGTTAGTCTGGTTCAAATGATACTTCCTGCGTGTCGTTGGGGGAGTGTTCTTGTGTGATTATCTGCCATGCAGCTTTGCATTTGTTTGGCGCAGATTCTATAAGTCTTTCACATGATAATTTTTTTTCCCCAATAAACAGCTTAGTTTTATAAAAACATTTATACTTCAGATACTTCCTATAATCTATATCAGCTTGTTTAGCACCAGTCTCACAGTCTTTTTACATGCATTTTGCAATGACAACATTTGTTCTCTAATGATTTCTAATTCTTTAATATACCAATTCCTTAAGTTTGTTTTGGGCTTAAATTTAAACTTAGTTTTTCTTAGGGGTGAACAATTGCACCACACTTCAATATATTTGCTAAAGAACCTGTCAAACACAGTTTCAACATTAGTTTGTCGAATCTGTGTTTTGTACAAAAAGTCCCATTTTATATAAAGTAGTCTATCAGCAAACAAGTTCACAAATTCATCTTTCTTACCTCTCACCCAAGTCATCTATTTTTTTCATGCATTATATTATTAATGAGACCTGACAGTTTGCTGTAGTGTGTGAGGAGTAATAATGGTCCGTGGTCAGAGAAACATTCATTTACATGACTAGCAGCAAAAATCTCACTAGAGAAGTTAATATTATCTAAGCAGGCTTCTTTACAAGTAGCATTTTTATTTTTACAGAATAAATTTAAAGACCTTAAGATATTTATTAAAGTTCTTGATACTTGCTTGTCACAGTATGACTTTTCTATATTGAAGTCACTGCAGATAGCAATATTTTCTTTTTTTCTTAATATTTTTTTTCAAAAGAAGTTCAAAATTTTTAAAGAATACTTCTACCACTCCATTTGGAGATCTATAGAGACTTAGAACTACCATATTCTCATCTGTCAGCTTTATGCAGCTTAACTCACAATCTACTTCAGAACACAACTGGCTTACATCGACTTTTGTGAATTTCAGATTATCTTTGAGAAAAATTACAAGTCCACCATTTTTGTCTGTTTTCTACACACAACGCTGTCCACAACATATCCTTGAGGACCAAAAATTTATGTTTTGTCAGTGTGTGGGAATTTGGCAGGCATGTGAAGAACATGATCTCCAGACTTGCCATTGAGGAAAATAGAATGAGCATAAGTGATAAAGGTAAAAGTTCAGCATATGAAACAAGTAAGAACTCTCATACATTTTGCAAAACCAAGCATGTATCACTATTGACAAAAGCCAGGTCACTGGATCTATGACTGCAAAGAACAGTAACTGCAATCTTCACCCAATAGAGAAGCTTGCATTGGAGAACCCATGTTCAGTGCAACTAATTCAGACACAACTGTAGAAGAAAGGCATTATGGATTCAGGAGCAACTGATCACTTGTGCAATCAATATTCTTGGTTCATCACCTGTGCAGAATTTGCAGAGGTAAGACCTATTTGTATTGGTGATGGAAACTACATTCCTCCTCTTGGATCTGGATACATTAATATTCCACCTACACTGGAAAGGAATGGTAGGAGAAGCACATCAGCAAGGTTTTTATGTTCTGCAGTTAAGCTGTAATTTGGTTTCCTTTGGCACAGTCCTCGACATAGGTATGACATGAGTTTGACAATAGAATGTGTAAATTTCAGTGCTTTGACTGCATTACTGATGAAATGTGAGGACTGCCATTTCCACCCAGTGATACAAAATCAAAACAAATAGGTGAGCTTGTACATGTAGATTTGTGTGGTAAAATATAAGAAGACTGAGTGGTGCAATATATTTCTTGATGGTGAAAGATGACTATTGTCACTGGGGAATGGTGTGCTTCATCAAGAATAAATCTGACACTGCTAAATTTTTGAGAAATTTCTTTTAACTGAGCAAGAATCATCTGTGCATAGGCATAAAGACGTTAAAAACAGGTAATGGATTAGAGCTTTTTAATCAAGAGATTAATCATTTGACTAGCCGTCATAGCATTTTGTACCAGAAGATAGTGCCATATTGTACACAATAGGATGGAGTCACTGAAAGGGAAAATATAACTGTTACTGTTTAGTCAGGACTTGTATGCATGCAAGTGGACTGCAAACTAAAATGTGGGTAGAATATGTGAATTGTGCAGTATTCACACTCAACTGGACTGGAACAAATAAAGAAAGTGGAGTTGCGACATTTCAGCTGTGGGTAGGGAAGAAAACAAGCTTAAACAGCTTTGCTGAAGAAATTTGTATCCATGTTCCTAAAGAGAAGGGGGCAAAAATGGGTTGCAAAGGCTGAAAAGGCGTATTTTGTTGCTTATGGCCGAAACACAAATGGTTATTGTGTGGTTTCCAGACCAGTGACATTTAAACTCCACAGAGATGTTACTTATACAGTAAAATTCCAAGGACAACTGCATCACACATGGAACATCAACATCAAGAGCAGTGGACTTTTTCCTACCACAAGTAAGTTGAGGGTAGAGATTATTTTTAAAGTTACAGTCCAGTGACTATATTTGACACAATACATCTCACATTATCCATTGCAGTATCCAGAAACATGTGTCTTAAACAATTGATGTCTGAACTGCTTTTCTTTATGGAATTTTAGCAGAAAACATTTCTGCGAATCAGTCAAAAGTTTTTGAAGATGGGACTAACCATGTGTGTAAACTAAATAGAAGATTTTTACAGCTTGAAACGAGCTTTCAGGTGCTAAAACTAATGTTTCACAGCATTTTACTCAAGTTTGGATTTCACCCAATGAATGCAGATTCATGTGTGTACGCCAGTTAGGACACAAATAATCCATTAATCTTGGTAGTGTATGTGGATGATGGTCTGGTAGCTATTAAAGATCCTGCTACAATTATCATTTTGCTGAGTGAACTATGAAGAGAATTTGACATCACATCCAGAAAACTGGGTACCTACTTGGGCCTGTATACACAACAATTAGCAGATGGTTCTACATTTCTGCATCAAGAGGCCTGTGTCATGAAGATTATATGATGCTTCAGAATGGAGGATGCAGCCTGGTAACAAACAATAATTGCAGATCACCATCAGCAGATGTGTTCTAATACGCATAAAATGGGGGGGGGGGGGGGGGGGGGCAGAAGGACATGTCCAATGTCCAATGTTCCATATAGACAAGTTCTGGGTATTCTGATGTGTTTATTGATAGGAACATAGCCAGAAATTATTTTTTCGGTCAACAGTGCCAGTCAGCACCTTGAAAAACCAATGAAAATACATTGGAATGCTCTAAAGAGGATCCTGAGATGTGTTAAAGGCACTACAGACTTTATTTTCCTTCAAAGCAGTAAAAGCACCTTCAAGACTACAGTGTAATAGACTATGCTGGTGATGTGGAAACTAGAGGATCCACATTGGTGTGTTGTTAAAGCTCAGTGAATCCACTATTAACATGGGGTTCAACAAAACACAGCATGGTAACGCTTTCTACAACTGAGACTGTATACATTGAAGATAGTCAAATAGTGAGTGAAATTTGTTTGTGTGAAACATTTGCTCAATGACTTTGGCTTTGTACAACAAAATGTACACAACATTGAAAATAACAATATAAGTTTAGTGAAACTTATTAAAATCCCAGAGATTTATCAGAGAAGTAAGCATATTGAAGTATAATACCATTTTGTGCACAATAAGTACAAGCAGAATGATTCTGTACCAGAGCATGTTCCATCCAAGGACCAGCAGGCTGATTTATCATCCAAGCCATTACCAAAGGTGACATTTCAGATGTCGATGAAGATGCTGAACATCCAAAGCATTCATGGAATTTGTGAGAAACTTCTAAACACTTAATAATACATCCGAGTATTCTTTACGTATCTAATATATATATATATAAATATATATAAAATAGAGGGAAACATTCCACGTGGGAAAAATATAGCTAAAAACAAAGATGATGTGACTTACCAAACGAAAGTGCAGGCACGTCGATAGACACACAAACAAACACAAACATACACACAAAATTCTAGCTTTCGCAACCAACGGTTGCTTCGTCAGGAAAGAAGGAAGGAGAGTGAAAGACGAAAGGATTTGGGTTTTAAGGGAGAGGGTAAGGAATCATTCCAATCCTGGGAGCGGAAAGACTTACCTTAGGGGGGAAAAAGGACGGGTATACACTCGCACACACACATATCCCTGTCAGGAAAGAGGGAAAGAGAGGGAAAGACGAAAGGATTTGGGTTTTAAGGGAGAGGGTAAGGAGTCATTCCAATCCCGGGAGCGGAAAGACTTACCTTAGGGGGGAAAAAGGACGGGTATACACTCGCACACACACATATCCATCCTCATATACACAGACACACGCAGACATTTGTAAAGGCATGTCTGTGTATATGAGGATGGATATGTGTGTGTGTGCGAGTGTATACCTGTCCTTTTTTCCCCCTAAGGTAAGTCTTTCCGCTCCCGGGATTGGAATGACTCCTTACCCTCTCCCTTAAAACCCAAATCCTTTTGTCTTTCCCTCTCCTTCCCTCTTTCCTGACGAGGCAACCATTGGTTGCGAAAGCTAGATTTTGTGTGTATGTTTGTGTTTGTTTGTGTGTCTATCGACCTGCCAGCGCTTTTGTTTGGTAAGTCTCATCATCTTTCTTTTTAAATATATATATATATCCATCCACACATATACAGACACAAGCAGGACAGGTGATCCTGAAGTGCTTGATTGTTTTACCAGTAAGCTACTAATGTATTTTTTCATATCTCTGCTTGAAATATTCTTCCTTTTTATATCTTCTCCACTTTTCTTTGAAAATTTGCCTGTCAGCATCATAGTAAAATCACCATCAGTTGTGTGCATTCCATTGTTGTGAGATGTCATTACAATGACTCCAACAATAGCTCTATTGAATGCTGCTTGGTAATCCCCTTCTTGCTCACATATTTCTGGGTAAATGTAATGGACTGTATTCATTTCTAAACTGTAAAAAAAAAAATTACATAACAATTCTTTCTAAACTTAAAACGTGTATTTGCCTCATTAGATAAAATACAACTGAGGAAATGCCCATGCATCCTCTTAGCATCTGCTCAATGTAGCTAGTTTGATTTAATTTTGCCTGCTCTTGAGACTGTTCAATCTCAAGTCATAGAATAAATAACGCGTCATCCATTTCTTTAACGTTAATGTGAAATTTCAAAAAATTCTTGCGTGTTACAATTCTCTCTTCCTCATCTATTACAACAACATTGTCAACATGAAACCTTAATGATCATATTGTTAGAGAAGAATAAACAAGGATACTTTTCAAATGATTTCAAACCTAATTTTATCATCAAAGAGCAGAAAAAGTCATTGCAATCCTTGTGTGCCTGGTGAAGCCTATACAAATTCCTATTCAACAAATACACTTTATTCCACACACTAAACAGTTTGAGTTGCTCCATGAAAACAGTCCCACTTATGTAGAACATAAATGTGTTGGATTTTCCATCATCTTAGTGCCACAATTGCTATTGGAATCCTCAACCTACTTTGTCTCATAACTGGGCTTCAGCTTCCCCAATAATCTACACCAAATATGTGGCTATAACACAGAGCTACTAACCTTACTTTCAATTTAGTGATATCACCTCTGTTTTGCTTTGTTGTAAATACCCACTTACTTCCAATAACGTGATCAACTTTTGATCTGTCGACAAACTGCCATGTATTATAATGTTTTAGGCTATTCACTTTTAACTCCATGGCTGTATACCATTTGTCCATGTGAACTGAGGCTAAGGCAACTTATACTGGTGTTGGATCAGAAAAGTTAACTTCAGTCGTGGTAGCTAAAAAACATTCAAAGAGACACAACCACCCGCTCTCAGTTTTGCCAGATGTGAAGACTGTGGCAACCCCCCTTCACTATTTACACGGGAAATTCCACTTTCCAACACTGTAGCACATTCCTTACAGACATCACTGTCTTCACTATGTGTAACTACGCATCTTCTGTTTTGTAGTTATCTTCTTTTCTGATTCCGGATTGGTCCCCATCTCTTTCAACAGCTGCTGACTCAACTGCATCATCTTCTCTGCATTCCTTGGTGATGTGTTGTTGCCATTTGTTGATAGATCTGTGAAGCTCGACTGCAGGATGAACTAGGATCAGAATACCAGGTCACCAATTTTTTTAAACCTAGTGCTGGTCTGGAGCAGGTGACAGAGGATTTAGGATCACTTTGCAAAGATTTCACTAAGGAAGACACCGTGGTTATAGTGGGTGGGGCAGGTAACAGCATTGACAGAGATCCTGGGTACAGCATAGAGTGTGACCTGGCAAAGATTGCATCAGCATCGAAGCATACCAGTGTTGAGTTTGTATCTGTTCTTGGGCGCCATGACCGACCTCATTTGAACTCTTCTGTCAAGAGAGTTAATTTGGAGCTGGAACGGCTGCTCGTGTCGGGTGCGGGGTCACACATTGGTGTGGTTCATGTTGATTCTATCAGTAGGTGGGATTATACTAGGCATGGCCGTCACCTCAACAGGAAGGGGAAGGGTAAATTGGCTGGGGAAATAGCAGGAAAGTTAAAGGGGGGAGGCACTGTCATGAGTGGTAAAATACCAGTGGTTATAGGATTCAGAAAAGACCCTTTTTTAGGGTAGGGAGGACAGAAAGAAAACAAATTTTAAGAGAGGTTAGAACTGAGACAAACCTTCAGTTTGAGAAAGAAATTAAAAAACATAATTCCAGCTTATTACATCAACATAAACAGCCATTGGTTAAGAATTTTCAACTGTCAGCAGATATTTTAACTCCACCCAATTTTAACTCAGTCAATGTGAAATGTCAGCTATCTTTATTGCATCAAAATATTCGAGGACTGAGAAATAAAATTAATGAATTAACTATCTGCATAGATGAATTAGAGTCTTCAAACCCAGCTGACATAATCTGCCTCTCTGAACATCATGTGACCACTGGTATGGAACTTTTAAGTGTTACAGGGTTTAGGTTAGCATCTCACTTTTGTAGATCAGAAATGGAGAAAGGAGGAGTTGCCACATTCATCAGGAACTGTCATAAATTTAAGAACATAGACATTCATAAATTTTGCCTAGAACAGCATATGGAAGCATGTGCAACAGAATTAGATTTTCACAAAAAATCTTTCATAATATTAAGTGTATATCGAGCACCTGCAGGTAACTTTAATCTGTTTGTAAACCACCTTGAAGCTGTACTGGCCCATTTAACAACCAAAAACAAAGAAATAGTGGTTGCTGGTGATTTCAATGTAGATTTCCTTAAAGACTCTCCCAATAAGAACTTATTTGAGTTAGTAACACTATCATTCAACTTAATTCCCACAGTAAAGTTCCCCACTAGGATAGCCACTTGCTCACAAACAGCCATTGATAATATCTTTATAGAAAAGTCAAATGAACAAAATTATATTACAAAACCAATAGTCAATGGCCTCTCAGACCATGACATGCAGTTCCTTCTGTTAAATGTTAATACTGAACAGGATATAAAATCTGTTAAATCTGAGCTCAAAAGGGTAATCAGTAAGCCAAAAATTGATTATTTTAGGACACTCCTCAGAGACATTCACTGGACTGATGTTTACAGTGCTCATGGCATGAATGAAAAATATAACATTTTTGCTAATAAAGTGCTTACCTTATTCGAACACTGCTTTCCCCCAAAACTTACCAAGGTTAGAGCAAAGTCTACAAAGAAGCCATGGATTACTCGAGGAATAGGGGTATCTTGTAAAACCAAAAGAAAACTGTATCTGTCAATCCGAAACATTTCCAATGTTGATGCTATAGCACATTATAAGAAATACTGCAAAATATTAAAGACTGTAATACGGATGTCAAAGCAAATATATTACAAGGAAAAGATAGTCATATCAGATAACAAAATAAAGACAATATGGGATATAGTGAAGGAGGAGACCGGTAGAACCAGACATGAAGAGGAACAAATAGCATTAAAAGTAAATGATGCATTGGTGACAGATGTGTATAGTGTTGCAGAACTTTTTAACAAACATTTTATAACTGTTACTGAAAAGATGGGGTTGTCAGGTTCGGTAGATGCTGCTATGGATTACCTTAGACCAGACATTTCAAGTAACTTCCATAATATGAATTTGACCCTCACTACCCCAACAGAAATAATGTCCATCATAAAATCTTTAAAATCAAAAACATCTAGTGGGTATGATGAAATATCAACAAAGTTAATTAAAGAATGTGATTCTGAGCTAAGTAACATATTAAGCTATCTGTGTAACCAGTCGTTTATCAGTGGAATATTTCCTGAATGGCTGAAATATGCTGAAGTTAAGCCACTGTTTAAGAAGGGAGATAAAGAAATAGCATCAAATTTCCGTCCAATTTCACTGCTGCCAGCATTCTCAAAAATTTTCGAAAAAGTAATGTACAGTCGTCTTTATAACCATCTTATCTCAAATAACATACTGTCAAAGTCACAGTTTGGATTTCTAAAAGGTTCTGATATTGAGAAGGCTATCTACACTTACAGTGAAAATGTACTTAATTCATTAGACAAAAAATTGCAGGCAACTGGTATATTTTGTGATCTGTCAAAGGCATTTGACTGTGTAAATCACAATATCCTTTTAAGTAAACTAGAATATTATAGTGTAACAGGAAATGCTGCAAAATGGTTCAAATCTTATATCTCTGGCAGGAAACAAAGGGTGTTATTAGGAAAGAGACATGTATCAAGCTATCAGGCATCATCCAACTGGGAGTTAATTACATGTGGGGTCCCACAAGGTTCTATTTTGGGGCCCTTACTTTTCCTTGTGTATATCAATGACCTTTCATCAGTAACATTACCAGATGCCAAGTTTGTTTTGTTTGCCGATGATACAAACATTGCAATAAATAGCAAATCAAGTGTAGTCTTAGAAAGATCAGCCAATAAAATATTTGTGGACATTAATCACTGGTTCCTAGCCAATTCTTTGTCACTAAACTTTGAAAAAACACACTACATGCAGTTCGGAACTTGTAAGGGGTGTCCCAAGAGTATATGTCTAACATATGATGACAAGAAGATAGAAGAAGTGGACAGTGTTAAATTCTTGGGATTACAGCTTGATAATAAATTCAACTGGGAGGAGCACACCACAGAACTGCTGAAGCGTCTTAACAAATCTCTGTTTGCAATGCGAATTTTGTCAGACATAGGGGATATAAAAATGAAAAAGCTGGCATACTATGCTTACTTTCATTCCATAATGTCATATGGGATTATTTTTTGGGGTAATTCATCAAGCCAAGCTAAAGTTTTCCGGGCACAAAAACGTGCAGTAAGAATTATATGTGGTGTGAACTCAAGAACATCCTGCAGAAGCCTGTTTAGGGAACTAGGGATACTAACTACAGCTTCCCAATATATTTATTCCTTAATGAAATTTGTCATTAAAAATATATCACTTTTTCAAACCAACAGCTCAATTCATGGAATCAATACTAGAAATAAGAATAATCTTCACAAGGATTTAAAGTCACTTAGTCTTGTACAAAAAGGTGTGCATTATTCAGGAACACACATTTTCAATAACTTGCCAGCAGCCATAAAAAGCTTAACAACCAATGAAATTCAGTTTAAGAGAAGCCTAAAGGATTTATTGGTGGCCAACTCCTTCTACTCCATTGATGAATTTCTTAGTAAAACCAACTGATTTGTATATAAGTACAACATAACTTCTGCACAATTTCAGTGCAGTAATGTGTTCACTGAAAATTTGTGTGTCTGTGTGTGTGTGTGTGTGTGTGTGTGTGTGTGTGTGTGTGTGTGTGGTTGTGTGTAAGTATAATCTAACTTCTGCACCATTTCAGTGCAGTAATGTGTTCATTGTAAATAAGTATTTCAGTAGTTGTATTACATGTTTATTACCTTATAAATAAATAAAAAACTTTTTTATTTTAAATTCAGTGCATTAGTATTTGTAAAATGACTCTTAGTGTTCATTAAAATATGACGATCATTCCACTTGGGACCTGTGGAATGGTACATTAGCTTATTTGTTTTAGTTGTAAATATTTGTCATGTATTGTTGTTTTTCTGACATGTTCCACATCCTGGAGGACCTCCTCACTACGGATCAATTGGAATGAAAGTAAATCTAATCTAATCTAATCATACTGGTGTCATCTGTTGTCACCTCATTGTTGTGTGGATCTATTGCTGTCATTTGCTTTGAGTTTACTTCCCCTGGATGTCACAGTTCTTAGTTTACCATCGACTTCAGAGGGAATACACCCTCCTCAAAGATGACTTCATGTTCCAATGGATTTGTCTCTGTCCAAGGCTCCCCAGACAATATCCTTTTGATCCTGCTTCCACACCAAGACAAACACATTCTACTGCTCATTCCTTGAGTCTGTCAGATGTCTACATGCTTGTCTACTCTCAGCAACCAAATCTTTTTAAAATGTTCTTTCTGCTTTCAGTTTTCATTTGGGATTTTTCCGCCAAGGGATATTGTTAGGCATCTATTTCAGATGTAGCAGGCCAACATCAGAGCTTCACCCCAAAAGTTGTTGTCAAACCACCTCAGAATAGTAGACACCTCATGATGGATGTAAGTGTTCGATTCATGTACTTGGATTTTCCATTGGACAGAGGAAAGTAAACATTGGTTTTATGATGTAATAGGCCCTCTTCCTTGAACAACTCTTCAAATTTGCTTTTGATTGCTTTGGTCTCATTGTCTGATTGGATTCTTTATATTTTCCTCCCTGTCTCACACTCCCATGTCCTTTAAACTCGACAGAAGACTCAAACATATTACTTTTCTGCTTTAGCACTTTAACTACCAAATATCTTGAGTGATCATCCAGGTAAGTAGCATAGTAATGTGCTCTACCCAAAATGGTCTGTCTAATATAGTCTATACAACTGTGTACCAGTTCTAGAACATTTTCAGTAGTGGTTTGGCTTGGTTTGAAAGGCTGTCTTTTATTTCTTTGCATACGCACTTCACATTTTTTGTTCTTAGTAGTTCCACATACTTTGGAGAAAGCCTCTCTGTGTCCAAGTCTTCGATGCCACAAACTTCTGCCCAACTGGTTGTTGCCTCAGTTTCTGTTTATCAGGATGTCGGTGTCATGTGCAAATTTCATACATGCCTGTAAATAGGTTGCTGATACTCTCATGTCATTTATAAACAGCAGGAATATGATTGGCTCTAGAATATGATTGGATCTAATGATTAATGGAAAATCTCATGTAAAGATGTGAAACAAATACTAACAAAGAGATAGAGGGGCTGGCCAGTACTTACCTCAGCTCAGTACAGCCGATAGTTACACATAAAACAGAACCGAAAATTTACATTCCTAGCTTTTGGAACAAATGTTCCTTCATCAGGGAGGAGAGAGGGGAAAGAAAGGGAAGAAGGGAAAGTAACTGAATCTCCTTTCCCTTCTTCCCTTTCTTTCCCCTCTCTCCTCCCTGATGAAGGAACATTTGTTCCGAAAGCTAGGAATGTAAATTTTCGGTTCTGTTTTATGTGTAACTATCGGCTGTACTGAGCTGAGGTAAGTACTGGCCAGCCCCTCTATCTCTTAGTTAGTATATGATTGGATCTGACTGATATATATGTCTGCTGCTTCCTCCTTGATGTTTTTATTCTCCCACAAATAATCCCACCCAGTATTAATTGAGGTGTTTTAAATTCCACTATTTGTTGTCTGTTTTTCAGGTATGATTGTATCTGTTTGTGTCCCAGTTCCCTGATACCTATGTGTTCGAATTAAACTCCTTACAAAAACGTAATATAAGAAACTTAAAACCAGTAAAGACGAGAAACAAGCAAGTTTGTACACACTCCTTCAATCCTTAGGCCCCAGCATTTTTTTTCTCTAATCTTTGCTACAGCTGTACGTGGCATGCTTTCCTTTCTGCTAAACAGTCTATTACCTCATCAATCGTTTTATTACATGAAAAATCAAAATGTCATTGTGATATAATGAAAAAGCTGTTAATACGTGTAGTACCCAAGACTGGTGTTTCTCAATTTGATTATGTCTATTTTGTCACTGTCTCCTAGGTAAAACGAAATAGGCCTTTCTAACATTGCAACAGTTGTAGCACACGGGGTCAAATGGTCATTTTTATGTATCTCATGTACATATGGTTCAAATGGTTCTGAGCACTATGGGACTCAACTTCTGAGGTCATTAGTCCCCTAGAACTTAGAACTAGTTAAACCTAACTAACCTAAGGACATCACACACATCCATGCCCGAGGAAGAATTCAAACCTGCGACATAGCGGTTCCAGACTGCAGCACCTAGAACCGCACGGCCACTTCGGCCGGCTATCTCATGTACACAAGTAACACGACAGAACATAATTCGTGAAGTCCAATATCAAATGCCTATTAGGCTTACCACAAGCAACAAGTTTTGTGTTATGAAATTATTTCACATTTCATTCATATGTTTTAGTTTCTCAAGCCTGAGATCGAAAAGTAGTAGTATGAAATTGTTATATAAATTTGGAATCATCATATTCTTCCACATAATTTGCGTTATGTTCCAGTTTCTCCTCATTCCTCATTCTAACAAACAATCTTGTTATCACTAATTCTGCAACTATTCCTGCCATTGTCACTGACTTATTCCCCAGTTATCATCACTAACGCTGGCAGACTCACCAGTTCAGTTATCTGGCGTTTATTCACTGGTTACATGTTATTAAGAATTTGTACAACACGTTTTCTGCGCTAGTCCGAGAATAGAACATAAGCAGCTGCTAACCAGGAACTGTACAAATGGTAGTGTAGCGATATGACAAAAAAATTCTGTGAAAATTTAATTTTGTTGGGCACACTGAGAAGATAATATATGTAATCTTTCTTACCTATTATGCCTTTTAGTCGTTTATTTCCACTCTGGTAATCTGACTCTATAGATGTCGCTGATAATTACAACAAAACTATTCATTTGCACACCCAGTCAAACACAGCGGAGCCCTCTAACTGAAGAGGTATTAAGAATGATGTCCCACAGGGTTCAGTCTTGTGTCCCTTTTTGTTCTTAATATATGTTAATGACTTGCCACTCTATATTTATGAAGATATAAAGCTAGTTAATTTTGCTGATGATACAAAGATAGTAATCACACCTAAAAAGCAAGAATCAGCTGCGGAAATTGTAAATAATGTCTTTCAGAAAATTATTAAGTGGTTCTCTGGAAATTGTCTCTCACTAAATTTCAAGAAAACGCAGTTTATAGAATTCTGTGTACAGTAAATGGCATAACACCATTGATAAAGGTAGACTATGGACAGAAATAAGTCTGTTGCTAAAGCAGAATATTTAAAATTTGTGGGTGTGTGCGTTGATGAGAAATTGAATTGGAAGAAACACATAGATGATCTGCTGAAACGGTTAGGTTCAGCTACTCATGCTGTTAGTGTTACTGCAGATTTTGGTGATAAATATATCAGTAAATTAGCTTATTATGCCTATTTTCATGCACTGCTTTCATATAGCATCATTTTTTGGGGCAATTCGTCATTAAGAGAGAAAGTATTCATTGCACAAAAGTGTGTAATCAGTATAATAGCTGGAGCCCACCCAAGATCACCTTGCAGACAATTATTTAAGCAACTCAGGATATTCACAGTACCTTCGCAATACATATATTCACTTATGAAATTTGGCATTAATAACCCATCCCAATTCAGAAATAATAGCTAAGTGCATAGCTACAACACTAGAAGAAAGGATGATCTTCACTATTCTGCATTAAGTCTGACTTTGGCACAGAAAGGGGTGAATTATGCTGCCACAAAAATCTTTAACCATTTGCCAAATAGTATTAAAAGTCTGACAGATAGCCAACCAACATTTAAAAGCAAATTAAAAGAATTGCTGAATGACAACTCCTTTTACTCAATAGATGAATTTTTAGATATGAATCAGATTACAGGTGTGTTACAAACACATTAATGAGAATTTTTGCGAAAGTAATTAAAAACAAACTGGAAAAAAGTTTTAGAACCCAAGAAGAACAATGTGGATTCACGGCTGGGAGATCATGTGTAGACCATATTTTCACATTACGACAGATTTTGGAGAAACATAGGGAAAAATCAAAAAGTATAGGATTAATTTTCATAGATCTAGAAAAAGCGTATGATACTGTTCCAAGAAAATTACTTTGGAGAGCACTACATATGGCAAACATAAACCCTTCCTTGATTAAAATAATACAACAAATGTATAAAGATAACATTTGCCAAGTGAAAGTTGGTAATAAACTTTCACAGAAATTTAGAACAAGCAAAGGCCTTTTACAGGGCTGTCCCATGTCACTATCATTATTTAAAATCTATATAGAGATTAGCCTTAGAACATGGTCTCGTAAATGTAATAGTATGGGATTAGAAATAAGAGATGGAGTTTACCTACATCAATTATTATTTGCTGATGATCAAATAGTCATAGCACAAGATGGGGAGGATGCTAACTATATGTGCAATCAACTAGCAGTAGCATACAAAACTTGGGGTTTGAAGATTAATTACCAAAAACAGAATACTTGACTAATGATTCAGATGAGCTATACATTGAAGGAAAGAAAATCAAAAAGGTAAACACTTTCTGTTATTTGGGATCCATTTTAGAAATCGATGGAAAATCAGAGTCAGAAATCAATAAAAGAATTAGTAGCGGACGGAGGGTCATTGGGATGCTTAACTCAGTCTTATGGAGCAGGAATGTAATGAGCAGAACTAAAAAATTAATATACAAATCCATATTAGAGAGTGTAGTTCTGTATGGAACGGAGACCTGGACAATTAACATGAAGCACATTAAAAAATTACAAGCTCTAGAGTTGGAATTTTGGAGAAGATCGGCAAGAATCTCCAGGAAAGAAAAGATAAGGAACACCGAAGTAATAAGGAGAATGGAAATAAAAGAAAGAATATATTACGTAATGGATAGGAAGAAATTACAGTGGTACGGGCATGTACGACGAATGGAGGAAGCCAGAATACCAAAACGGATACTGGAGTGGGAACCGGAGGGGAGAAGAAGAAGAGGACGACCTGTGACCACCTGGCTCCAAAATGTACAGCACACAATGAGGAGAATGGGCGCAGAGGAAGAGGACACGCAAGATCGAAACACCTGGAGAAATATTTTGAGAGTATAGTTTAAGAACGTTTATTGTTTGTATTGTATTTTCCAAGTAAATTATTATGTTGGAGATAAGCCTCTGTAATAAGGAAAAGCTCAAAAAAAAAAAAAAAAAAAAAAAGATATGAAGTAGTAACGGCACGAAAAAAACAATCTATTATTTTGTGCAAAAAAAACCTAATGTTAAAGTGACACATTCCACAATGTTGTATTCATGGTCTATGGAACAAAGATCAAGGTATGTATGTATGCACATAAACAAATAGTGGTTTGCATTCATCCCTCCTGGTTTCTTCGGATCAGCTCCTACAGCCCTATCCCCTTTTGTCTGTGGGAAAGTTTTTTTATTTCTAGGCGCAATGGGGATTACCCTGGCAGAGACATCATGTACACTACGCACACATTCGAAAATAAACTTATGATTCATTCAGAAATCAACTTAGAATATGTTCAAAAATGGTCAAAAATCAACTGGAAGGCATTTCAAAATCATTAATAATCGATAGACCAACGTTCGCTGCTGCTGAGTATTTCTTTAAAATACCATCAAGGATGTTATCAAACGCCAGGCGAAAATTTTGATTTTAGTCCTCTAGTGGCATCTGATACTTCTTTCTGATCACTGGATGTAAGAAAAAAAACTGTTTGGATCTTGTTATTTCCTAGCATTCGGTGGATACATGTTGATAAGATTTTCCGCTGCCTCTGTAAAATAGAAGTTTAAGGAGGACTTCAAACGGGCCGACTTGGAGCAGGCGAGGCACCACAGGACATTTTAATTTCCACTGTCTATACTTTTACAAATAAATTCATAAAACTTTAACAGCATGACCAGGAAGGATTCATACTCATAGCAGTGAACGCTCAAAAACGTAACAAAACACTTTTTTTCCCATTTGAAATTTCATCATTTTTTCACTTACTACTGGCTGCATTTGTTGCTATAGGTACACTTTTCTTCCTAAGTAAGAGAGATTCTTCGATGACTTTTGCACAGCATACAAACCATAGTTACAGGTGTATGAAACTCTAGAAGTTGTTTAATTTCTGAAAAAACGAATGAATTGTTACATTTTAAACTTCAAGTGTTATAGTTAATTATCTCAGATTTTTAATAGATTTGAAAATTCTAGAGCTTCAAACACCTGTAACTACTGTTTGTATGCTATGGAAAATTCATCGAAGAATCTCTCTTACTTAGGAAGAATGTGTACCTATAGCAACAAATGCAGCCAGTATTAAGTGAAAAATCCTTCCTGGTCATGGTGACAAAGTTTTATGAATTTATTTGTAAAAGTATAGATAGTAGAAATTAAAATGTCGTGTGGTGACTCTCCTGAGCCATCCATTTAAATCATTTGCAAGTTTTTTTGGGTCTGATATTTGGGTTGTGTTTTTCAGTAAGAAAATATTGTGGTGCTCTTCATATTGTTTTGCTGTTTCTTTTCTTACTATGTCCCATACTGCCTTCCTCTGGGCTGCATTTAACCATTTTTCTAAAAGCCATAGTTTTAAAACATGAAACGTGCAAATAAATGGACATTCATTATATTAATATCACGCCGTAGGCACACTTATCAAGCGATTGAATTAAGATACAAAACTTCACTGCTTCCTTTTTTATTTGTACAGTTTTCCTCATGTAAGCTGAATTATTTTTCTAAATGGGAGCGTTTTTCAAAACTGCTATGTAACACAACAACCTAGACTATATTTTCAAATAAATGAGGTAAGCAATCCTCCGTTTACCGTTCTAAAACGTCATTTACAAAGATTACGCTAGCATAGGCCTATTCAAATTCTTGTGTGTTAAAGGGCTCCTTAGAAGTTGAGACTAAAGCCGCGTACACACTGCCACTGGAAACATGTTTCTGCCGGAAACATTGTTTTCTTCGATGTTTCGCAAATGTTTCCGACTTTGTTTCTGGTCTCTGTTTCCGTCCACACTGACGGCAAACATTTCTCGTGTGTTCACGCCGTCTGCAGTGCCCCTTGTGTTATTGTGTTCGTATCGTCTGCTGCTGCGTTATGTCTGGTGTCGAAGAAACAATAATGATATGTGGAGCTGCATTATTAATGCTAGAAGGTTTACACAAACAAAATGAAAGGCGTCCTCTTCGTTGCTGGAGAAAAACTTTCTATAGAAGAACTGGCGGAAATAACCTGCTACGTGAGCTGAGTATGGAAGACGGCTCCCAATAGTCGAAATGTGGTTAAGATTGAGTGCCTGTAGAGACTAGGCTTCCATCCAGGTGCAGTTGGTTGGTTGGTTGGTTAAAGGATTAAAGGGACCTTTGGCTCATGTACATCGTCCAAGAACTGCAGCAGCCGATAGCCGAACCAGTTCGAGTCATATGCAGTGTCTGCACCACTACCAAATGGTCTGCTGGCAATAATTTTTCTTTTCTGGCGCCTGTACGCAACCACGAGCGATCGTATTTTCTTCTGAACACTTCCCTTGTCCGTGCCAAAAGCTGCTGCAATTTTTGCAAGTTCATCGTGTTTTTTAACGGTATTTTTGTAATCCTTGCTCCGGACGTTCCATAAACAATCCTCCCCCTGGTACATTGCAATTAAATCGACAATTTGTTGCCTTGACCACTCCATTATTCTACAAAAACAAAGCTAAAACGAAAACGACAGTAAACAGAACACCGCTAAAAAGTTGACGACACACACACACATACGCTAGCGCCGTGCAGCGGTGACAAGTGGTAGCTAGCCGGAAACATTGTTTCCTTTGATCTGTACCGACACTGCTACGGATAGATGTTTCTGTGTTTCCAAACATGTTTCGAAACATGTTTCCAAATGGTGTCCACATCAAGCTACCGGAAACATGTTTTGAAAACATGTTTCAGTCTCAGTGTGTACGCGGCTTAAGGTATGATATATGTAACGGCGAATTGAAAAAATAAACAGTGCACACTAACGCCGCGTGTCTGGTTCCTGAAGTTCTGTCAATATCTGAAAAGAGAATATTGTGTCAATATTTGACCTCACACGTTAACTATGTATTGACAATATTAAGAATCTTTTGAGGTCCATCAATACTGCTCATCAATGTTTCTAGGATTCACAATACATCAATATGCGCCCTTAGACAGTCAATATATTGACAGTTTGACAATATTATTGAACGTGTGAGGGTCCCTTTAATACAGCTATGTTGCACTCAGACGTGGTACACACATTTAATATTTGTTTTTAACGCAGTTCATTTGCAAATAAACACTAATTTTGTACCATTAAAAATATTTTTAATAATTGCGATTAGAGAAAAAATGAATAGGACCTATTTTGCAGCAAATGTAATCTAGTTTAATTTTGTACTGGCAACATTCTTTCTAGGAGCCGCGGTTTTCGAGTTATTAGAGAAAAAACATAAAAAGTGCCCTTTAAAGTCTCCTCCTCCACTCCAACGCTCGGGATTTTTAGTATGTTGTTCATGGTACTCCCTCTTACCACTGTACAAAGATTTGCGACGACACGAATTTTGTCCCCCCAATCAACCTTTGCTGGCCTTCACTGACAGTAAACTGTAGGCCTGCCCTGGGGTTCTTTAGCGTATTCAATGCAAAATTTACGCCGAATGGTTGTGGCAGAGATCGTTTCATGAAATAAAAACACAGCGATATTCTTCCCATAACGCCTTACGACAAATTACCACACAGTGAAAGTAGCCATTCTAACTATACACTGCGCTGGCGTTCCTGGTGGCGAAATGAGGTACTGATGGACTCACGTGAATCAAACTTTAGATTGTTTTGCTATAAAATGTCACATGTACATGTACCGATTCTGTAAGTTATCTCAATAAATTTCTGTATCATTCCGAAGCTGCAAAATTCTTTTTAACTCACCATGTATAACTGTATAAAGTACTGTATATAGTTTCGACAGTTTGCACAAGCTAGCATACAGAGGGCAACTTGTCAGTTCTGTTTGCTGGTAACCTGAATGATGCTGAAAGCTAGGAACACTTAGTGAAAAGATTAAGAACACCGTAGTCACTTAGGAGCTTTCAGCGTACGCTCGACATCATCGTAGGTAAGAAAACAGTAAAGTCTCTGGCACAAGTCCACCACCGGACAATCGGCCTGACTGCAGTTTAGAATATGATGGAATACTTTTCAAAAAATGACTCGAAAAGTACTAACGTAACAAGAAAGAAAACATTTTTTTTTACTTCAACTTGTGGAAAAAGACGTAAGCACTAACATATTTGGACTGAAAAAAAATGAACAATCTCAAAATGTATAAGTGTGTGCAACAGATTTTTTATAGAGAAAAATAAAGGAATTCTGAGATAAGGGATAAAATAACGTGAGAAATTGTTTCGCCTTTGCAACAAAACTAGTGTCATTGATAAATTTGCGTTATGTTGTGTCTTATACGAACTTCCGTGAGGAAGCTGATAAGAAAATAATAACACTGATTTGGTATTATCTCAGGGATATTAACTGTATCGTGGACGCGGTTTATTTACGAGTGGCTCCGGGCATAGAAGTGCGCGAGGACCTGCACGGAATAGGACCAAGAACATTCCCTACCTCCCGAAAAAGATTATATTTGCACCAATTACAGGCTCTTCGTCACTGCACACATCATCAAAAATACCGATACCCACTACAGAAAAGAGGACAGGAAACTGCAGATGATGTAGGTACTTTCAGGTCATCGTTTCCCTTGGAATCGTACCAAACATAGTGCATTTGTTCGTATAGTTTTGTGAAACGCAAGTTTCGTTCAGATAAATCACAAGCCTGTTGTCTTTAGTAACGATGTGCAACAAATGCAAAGTCCACAAAAACGTAGATCTACAGGGTGGTCCATCTGAAGTTTCGGATGAGATTATCTCGAAAACTATACATCGGGTAAAAATAGTGGGTAAGACAAGTTCGTAAACTCAAAGGGGGACATCAAATGATAGTATACGTGGCCCCCAGGCACCGCCCCCTTGGGTGGGGCGGGGGGCAACTTTTAAATCTTAAATGAAAACCTCCATTTTTATTGCCGATTTGGATTCTCCATAAAAAAAGTAATCAAGTTTTGTCTGAAACATTGACAGATGGCGCTGAAATCGAGAAAAATTGAAACTGGGGAAGAACTCCGATTTATTTAGAATGATCCGAGAAGGACGCATCAAATCGATACAAAATGCACACCTGCTCTTTCATTACGCCAAATTAAGCTATTTTTTTTACAAAATGTTTCCTATCTGCCACAGTTTTTGATGGAGGGAGGCGGAATGGTATTAAAAAACTGGTTAGGGAACTCTTCACAATTGCATTACTCACTTGACTGTGGCGCTACCGTGGCCAAACTGCGAATTATGGCTCAGTATAAAGATCGGTGCAGTGTGATCAGACGTCACTTCACTTTCAGGTTGAACCGTAAACATGAACTGACGAAAGTAAATTATTCTTTAGCGATATATGGCTCACTATCCTCCTACAGAGATGTTAATTTTAGTTGAATGCCATAACAATTACGTTGCAGCTGCAGACGACATCCAAGCGAAAACATTACTCGAAATTGCACTCAGTGAGCTCGAAATGGATATATGCACCGTCCACGTCGTCATCGTGAATACAATGAAAATGACGCTCGTACCCTTACCATTCTAGCCTGTGTTAAACTGGATCCTGAAATGAGCAGTCGTGCGATTCAGAGACAAACTGGAATACCGAAATTAACTGTTTTGAGGATTTTGAAGGCACATAAATATCGTGCGTATCATAACACACTGACACAGGTATTAACGCCGAAAGATATGCAAATATGCGTGCATTTCTGCCAATGGGCCTTGGAAGTGATAGGAGGTGACATTGATTTTCTTAGATACATTATGTTCACCGATGAAGTCATATTCAAAAACAATGGCGAATTAAATCGTCATGCTTGTCATTATTGGTCCCCTGCAATCCATATTGGCACAGACCCGTTGGCAATCAACACAAATGGTCGTTAATGGTCTGGTGTGGAATTTTAAACAGTTACTTGATAGGAACGTATTTTTTTGACCGAGATGTTACTGGTGAATCTTCTCTGCGATGATTTTTTGGAGCTAATGGAAGATGTTGATTTAGAAACTAGGCAACGAATCTGGTTCCAACAGGACAGAGCAGCTCACCATCAGGCTAAAAATGAGCGGAACGTTTTAAATTTTACGGTACCCTGATCGGTGGATAGGACGCGGCGAACCAATTAGTGGCCTCCACGTTCACCAGACCTACCATCTCCCGATTCTATCTTGTAGGGTTTTTTGGAATATATTGTTTATGAAAGACAGCCACAACCCGAAACGATATGGAGCAATGCATTCGAAGAGCGTGTGCAGCCATACCACGGGATGTGCTGCTCAAAACTGTGGACAACTTCCGCAGACGATTGACTTTGTGCATTGAAGCAAATGGGGATAATTTTGAACAATTTCTTCGTTGCCAATTTCATTAATTAAGCACCCCAAATTCTGAGAGGCAAGGGGACTCGCACTAATGAAGTACCCCATGGGAACATCATTTTACTACGTCCATGTCGTTGTTCCTGGGTAACGCTAAAAGTAGGATGTTGTAACTGGCAAGTCGAACGTTTTTACAACACAACTTTTATATACGCGAGTCTACATGGAAATGACTGAATAACAAGTAAAAGCTACAATCACAAAGCCAGTAAGAATTTCCTACTAGAGGCAACAAAAGATAACTTCTAAGTATCCCACAATAGTCCGTTGTTACACACGTACACTTAATTCCAAGTCCTATTCCGATAGCGAAGACGTAGTCTTCCGTGGAGATGTCCTTGAGGTCGGTATTCGGCGTGAAACTGACCTCCGATGCTGGTTCCAGCCTTTAAATAGTATTGGTCAGCCTATCAGATGTTGGTGTAGTAATAAATACTTCCTGCAGGGCATCTCGAACTCCCTCGGCAGGAAGTAGTACGCGGAATGTCTGTTTCCAAAACAGCAGATGTTTACCATTGCTTAGGCCTTTGGGCATAGGCAACCTCGGTCCTGTGTCGTGTCAGATCTGTTGCCGGCCCGCAGGGGCTACCTTGGCGACGGTGTAACATATGATACAGAACATTTTGTACAAAAATAGCTTAATTTGGCGTAACGGAAGAATTTGTGCACATTTTTTTATCGATTTGATGCGTCTTTCTCGGATAATTCTAAATAAATCAGAGTTCTTCCCCAGTTTTACTTTTTTCTCGATTTCAGCGCCATCTGTCAATGGTTTAAAAAAATGAAATGTCCTGGCAGATTAAAACTATGTACCGGACCGAGACTCGAACTCGGGAGCTTTGCCTTTCGCGGGCAAGTGCTCTGCCAACTGAGCTACCCAAGTACGACTCACGTCCCGTCCTCACAGCTTTACTTCTGCCATTATCTCGTCTCGTACCTTCCAAACTTTACAGAAGCTCTCCTGCGAACCTTGCAGGGAGTGAAAATCTCATTCTGGCTTAGCCATGTCTCCGCAATATCCTTTCTTTCAGGAGAGCTAGTTCTGCAAGGTTCGCAGGAGAGCTTCTGTAAAGTTTGGAAGGTAGGAGACGAGATACTGGCAGAAGAGAAGCTGTGAGAACAGCGCATAAGTTGTGCTTGGGTAGCTCAATTGACAGCCGGCACGGTAGCTCAGCGTGTTCGGCAGAGAGCCAGTTGGCCTCTGTAATAAAAAACTGAGTGGAACCATCAACTACCGAACTTGAACAGGATGTCTCGCGACGTCCGCAACGACCAAACACAACGATCAATAACGAACAAAATGCAAAGAAGAAAACAAAAAAAATTGGTAGAGCACTTGCCCGCGAAAGGCAAAGGTCCCGAGTTCGAGTCTCGGTCCGTCACACAGTTTTAATCTACCAGGAAGTTTCATATCAGCGCACAATCCGCTGCAGAGTGAAAATCTCATTCTGGTTTAAAAGAAAGTTTCAGACAAAACTTGATTACTTTTTTATGGAGAATCCGAATCTGAAATAAAAAATGGGTGTTTCCATTTAAGATTTAAAGGTTGTCTCTCCCCCCCCCCCCTCGCCCCACGTAAGGGGTTGGGGGCTGAAGGTCACGTGTAGTATCATTTGATGTCCCCCTTTGACCTTAAGAACTTGTCTTAACCACTATTTTTACCCGATGTATAGTTTTCGAAATAATCTCATTCTAAACGAGTCCAGTTTGCAAACCACTGCGCCACCTCGCTCGGTACTCTCGCAGGCATACTGTCAATCACGTGCTGGAAGGTTTCTTGGGGAATGGCAGCCCATTCTTCGCGGAGTGCTGCACTGAGAAGAGGTATCGATGCCGATCGGTGATGCCTGGCACGAAGTCGGCGTTTCAAAACAACCCAAAGGTGTTCTATAGGGTTCAGTTCAGGGCTCTGTGCAGGCCAGTCCATTACAGGGATGTTATTGTCGTGTAACCACTCCGCCACAGGCCGTGCATTATGAACAGGTGCCCGATCGTATTGAGTGATCTCCCTGCCGCCGTCGGATAAGCAGCAGCCAGCAGCAAGTCGTACTCTTGTCGTTGTTGTTGTGGTCTTCAATCCTGAGACTGGTTTGATGCAGCTCTCCATGCTACTCTATCCTGTGCAAGCTGCTTCATCTCCCAGTACCTACTGCAATCTACATCCTTCTGAATCTGCTTGGTGTATTCATCTCTTGGTCTCCCTCTACGATTTTTACCCTCCACTCTGCCCTCCAATACTAAATTGGTGATCCCTTGATGCCTCAGAACATGTCCTACCAACCGATCCCTTCTTCTAGTCAAGTTGTGCCAGAAACTTCTCTTCTCCCCAATCCTATTCAACACCTCCTCATTAGTTATGTGATCTACCCATCTAATCTTCAGCATTCTTCTGTAGCACCACATTTCGAAAGCTTCTATTCTCTTCTTGTCTAAACTATTTATCGTCCACGTTTCACTTCCATATATGGCTACACTCCATACAAATACTTTCAGAAACGACTTCCTGACACTTAAATTTATACTCGATGTTAACAAATTTCTCTTCTTCAGAAACGCTTTCCTTCCCACTGCCAGTCTACATTTTATATCCTCTCTACTTCGACCATCATCAGTTATTTTGCTCCCCAAATAGCAAAACTCCTTTACTACTTTAAGCATCTCATTTCCTAATCTAATACCCTCAACGTCACCCGACTTAATTCCACTACATTCATATCCTCGTTTTGCTTTTGTTGATGTTCATCTTATATCCTCCCTTCAAGACACTATCCATTCCGTTCAACTGCTCTTCCAAGTCCTCTTAGCTCACGTATTTGTTTCATAGTTTAATTCTTAATTTCTTTGCTCGTTTTTCGGAACTTGCATAGTTTAATTCACACATTATGGGCTTACTATAGTATTTGAGAGTTGTAGCATCGCGTTTTAGTAGCCGTATAGTGTAAATTCGCGTAGTCATCAGTCATCTGTTTGTTTTGAACGGCTTGTGAGATAAAAGAGAGGGAAAAAAATGTTAGGGATGGATAGGGACTGCGCCTGTTGTGCACAGATTCAGGGGGAATTGGCCACCGTCTGTAAACAGCTGGAAGCTGTGTTGGCTGTGGTCGACAGGCTCCAGGCTGTTGCCCTGGGCCGCGGTGACATTGGGACACCCGAGGCGAGCGCTCTGGCGCCTCTGGAAAATGTAGCATCGCCTGGGATCTCTGGTGCCACTGCGCCCTCGGATTCGGACGTCCCTGCCGGTCGACGCTTGCCTGACGGTGATTGGCGAACCGTGGCGGGGTCGCGAATCCCTGGGCGGAAGCCGGAACTTGGTGCTGGTCGCAAGGCTGTAGCCTTACGCCTCCGTAACGGGTTTGAGGTGCTGCCCACTGCTGAAAGTACTTCTGAGCCAGCAAGGGCGGCCTCACCTGCTGTGGCAGTGGCCGGTCTTCCTGAGAGGTCCGGAAAAGCGCAGAGGGCGGGACTGCATGTCATTGGGAGCTCCAATGTTAGGCGGATGATGGAGCCCCTTTTGGATATGGCAGCTAAGGATTTGAAGAAAGCCAATGTGCACTCCGTGTGCATACCGTGGGGTGTCATCGAAGATGCGGAAAGGGTCCTTTCGGGTGCCATGAAGGGTACAGGGCGCAGCCAACTGCAAGTGTTGGTTCCTGTTGGCACTAATGATGTGTGTCGCTATGGGTTGGAAGAGATTCTTTCTGGTTTCCGGCGGCTTTCTGAGTTGGTGAAGACTGCCAGTCTTGCTAGCGAGGTGAAGGCAGAGCTCACCATCTGCAGCATTGTTGACAGGACCGATTGCGGACCTTTGGTACAGAGCCGAATCGAGGGTCTGAATCAGAGGCTCAGACGGTTCTGCGACCGTGTAGGCTGCAGATTCCTCGACTTGCGCCATAGGGTGGTGGGGTTTCGGGTTCTGCTAAATAGGTCAAGTGTCCTCTAGACACAGGAGGCGGCTACACCGGTAGCAGGGGCTGTGTGGCGTGGACTGGGCGGTTTTTCAGATTAGACAGTCTTGGGAAAGATCAAAAAAGGCTCCAGTCTCAAATGTTACAGGGCAAAGAAACGACGAGAATCGACCAAGCAACAGTCGGTATTGTAATTGTAAATTGTAGTAGCTGTGTCGGAGAAGTACCAGAGCTTCAAGCACTGATAGAAAGCACTGAAGCTGAAATCGTTATAGGAACAGAAATCTGGCTAAATCCGGAGATAAATTCTGCCGAAATTTTTACAGAGGCGGAAACCGTGTTCAGAAAGAATAGATTAAATAAAGTAGGTGGTGGTGTGTTTGTGTCTATTGGTAGTAGTTTATCTTGTAGTGAAGTTGAAATAGATGGTTCCTGCGAATTACTGTTGGTAGAGGTTATACTCAACAGCCGTACCAAAATAATAATTGGCTCCTTTTACCGACCCCCCGACTCAGATTATATAATAGCTAAACGCTTCAAAGAAAACTTGAATCTCATTACAAATAAGTACCCCACTCATACAGTTATAATTGGTGGAGACTTCGATCTACCCTCGAACTGTTGGCGAAAATACATTTTCAAAGCCGGTGGCAGACAGAAAACATCTTCCGAAATTGTACTAAATGCTTTCTCTGAGAATTACTTAGAACAATTAGTTCATGAGCCCACACGAATTGTAAACGGTTGCAATAACACACTTAGCCACAAATAATCCTGATCTAATAGAGAGCGTCATGACGGATACAGGGATTAGGGAACACAAGCTCATTGTAGCGAGGCTCAAAACCATATCAACCAAAACCACTAAAAATAAACGCAAAATATATCTATCTAAAACAGCAGATAAAAATTCGCTTGATGCCTTCGTAAGAGAGAGTCTCCATTCCTTCCAAGTTAATTATGTAAGTGTAGACCAAATATGACTCAAATTCAAAGATACAGTATCGACAGCAATAGATAGACTCATACCACATAAGTTAATAAGAAACGGGACTGATACACCATGGTACACAAAACACGTCAGAATACAGTTGCAAAAGCAACGAAAAAAGCATGCCAAATTCAGGAGAACGCAAAATCCCCAAGACTGGCTAAGTTTCACGGAAGCTCGAAATTTAATGCGGACTTTAATACGAGACGGTTTTAACAGTTTCCACAACGAAATATTGTCTCAAAATATGGTAGAAAACCCAAAGATATTCTGGTCGTATGTAAAGTACGCCAGTGGGAAGAAAACAGCCAATACTGTCACTGCGCGATAGCGATGTAAATGTTACCAATGATAGTGCCACTAGAGCTGAGTTACTAAATACAGTTTTCCGTAATTCCTTCTCGAAAGAAGTCGAAGTAAATATTCCAGAATTTGAAACCAGAACAGCTGCTAGCATGAGTGACATAAGAACTGATATCTTAGGTGTTACGAAACAACTCAAGTCACTTAAGAAAGGCAAGTCTTCCGGTCCAGATGGTATACCAATCAGGTTCCTTTCAGAATATGCAAACACAACAGCGCCTTTCTTAGCAATCATATACAAACGCTCACTTGACGAAAGGTCTGTTCCTAAAGACTGGAAAGTAGCACAGGTCACACCAATATTCAAGAAAGGAAATAGGAGTAACCCATTGAATTACAGACCCCTATCACTGACTTCAATTTGCAGTATAATTTTGGGGCATATACTGTACTCGAACATTATGAATCACCTTGAAGAAAATGACTTATTGATACATAACAAGGGATCTCAGATCGATTCTATATTCCTAGATTTCCAGAAGGCTTTTGATACCATGCCTCACAAGTGACTATTTATCAAGTTGCGTGCAAATGGAGTATCGTCTCAGTTGTGTGACTGGATCCGTGATTTCCTCTCAGGGAGGTCACAGTTCGCAGTAATAGACGGTAAATCATCGAGTAGAACCGAAGTGATATCTGCCGTTCCGCAAGGTAGTCACAGGCCCTCTGCTGTTCCTGATTTATATAAATGATCTAGGTGATAATCTGAGCAGCCCCCTTAGATTGTCTGCAGATGACACTGTAATTTATCGTCTAGTAAAATCATCAGGCGATCAATTCCAATTACATAATGATCTAGAGAAAATTTCTGCATGGTACGAAAAGTGGCAATTGGCACTAAACAAAGAAAAGTTCGAGGTCATCCACATGGGTACTAAAAGAAATCCGATAAATTTAGGGTATACGATAAATCGCACAAATCTAAGGGTTGTCAATTCGACTAAGCACCTAGGAATTACAGTTATGAGCAACTTAAATTGGAAAGACCACATAGATAATATTGTGGGGAAGGCGAAACAAAGACTGCGCTCTGTTGACAGAACACGTAGAAGATGAGACAAACCCACTAAAGAGACAGCCTACATTACACTTGTCCGTCGTCTGCTGGAATATTGCTGCGCGGTATGGGATCCTTACCAGGTAGGATTGACGGGGAATATCGAAAAAGTGCAAAGAAGGGCAGCTCGTTTCGTGTTATCGCGTATTAGGGGTGAGAGTGTCACTGATATGATACGCGAAATGGGGTGGCAGTCACTGAAACAAAGGCAGGTTTCTTTGCGGCGAGATCTATTTACGAAATTTGTATAACCAACTTTCTCTTCCGAATGCCACAATATTTTGTTGACACCCACCTACGTAGGGAGAAATGATCATCATAATAAAATAAGAGCTCGAACGGAAAGATTTAGGTTTTGCTTTTTCCCACGCGCCATTCAAGAGTGGAATGGTAGAGAAGTAGTATGAAAATGGCTCGATGAACCCTCTGCGAGGCACTTAAGTGTGAATTGCAGAGTAACCATGTAGATGTAGATGTAGATGAAATATGCAGTCGCCATTCCCGAACTGTTCTTCAACTGTGGGGAGCAAGAAGGTGCTTAAAACATGAATGTAGACCTGTGCTGTAATAGTGCCACGCAAAACAAGAAGGGGTGCAAGCCATCTCCATGAGAAACACGACGACACCATAACACCACCGCCTCCGAATTTTACTGTTGGCACTACACACGCTGGCAGATGGCGTTCACACGGCTTTTGCCATACCCACACCCTGTCATCAGATCGCCACATTGTGTACCGTGAGTCGTCACTCCACACAACGTTTTTCCACTGTACAATCGTCCAACGTTTAAGCTGCTTACACCGAGTGAGGCGTCGTTTGGCATTTACCGGCGTGATGCGTGGCTTATGAGCAGCCGCTCGACCATGAAATCCAAGTTTTCTCACCTTCCTCCTAACTGTCATTGTACTTGCAGTGGATCCTGACGCAGTTTGGAATTCCTGTGTAATGGTCTGGATAGATGTCTGCCTATTACACATTACGACCCTCTTCAACTGTCGGCGGTCAACAGACGAGGTCGGCCTGTACGCTTTTGCGCTGTACGTGTCCCTTCACGTTTCCACTTCACTATCACATCGGGAACAGGGGACCTAGGGATGTTTAGGAGTGTGGAAATCGCGCGTACAGACGTATGACACAAGTGACACCCAATCACCTAACCACGTTCCAAGTCCGTGAGTTCCGCTGAGAGCCCCATCCTGCTACTGAGGTCGCTGATGTGGCGTGCCTGGCAGTAGGTGGCAGCACAATGCTCCCAATATGAAAAACGTATGTTTTTGGGGGTATCCAAAAAATGGTTCAGATGGCTCTGAGCACTATGGGACTTAACTGCTGAGGTCATCGGTCCCCTAGAACTTAGAGCTACTTAAGCCTAACTAACCTAAGGACATCACACACATCATGCCCGAGGCAGGATTCGCACCTGCGACCGTAGCGGTCGCGCGGTTCCAAACTGTAGCGACTAGAACCGCTCGGCCACTCCGACCGGCTGGGGTGTCCGGATACTTTTGATCACATAGTGTACGTCATTTGGTTTTGGTTTTATTTGTCTCTAGGACCATAAAATGGAAGGTTGACAAGTTAGGGGCAAGGGGTAGATAATTCCTGCTTTTTATTTCAACATATCTCTTGCTCTTTCTTTAGGAATTAGTTAAACCAAATGTGGTAGTCTGTATATGGTAAAAGGATATACTTCTGTAACTTTGTTCTTGTAGGAAACTTGTTTTCATAAATATTTAATTAAATAAGAAATATTATTGTACACATTTTGTCTCTTGATTAAAAATTCCTGACAGTTGTGTGTCTCGTATGATTTTCCCGGGAGACTGGAACGTTTATGTTAAAACCGTGACTGTCCCGAGAAGTCCGGGATGTCTGGTCAGCCTAATATTACTAGGCAGGGGGCCAGTTCGTCAGTGCTAAGGCTCCGCGCGACCTTAAACCGGACCTGGTGGAAGGCGAGAGAACGTCACCTCCGAAGGACAGTGCCTAGTGGACTGTGCGTAGTAAAGCACTGTTATGTGCAAACCAAGCTTCCGATCGACGAGAGCTTTACCTTTCTTAAGGCGTAATGAGCTCAAAGAGAGACGGCTGCCTTCGGAGAAGATCGCCCCTTGGCAAAGGGCATCCGCCATTCATGCAGAGCTGTGAATGGGGGCGGCCTGGATCTGGGGTTTGCGGCCTCGTGCCCCCGCCGCTGCGCCTGTGTACGTGGCCCTGAGTCGGTGTGCGTGCGCGTGTCAGGGTAGGCACGTGGCAGGCAGAAACTGGGCCACCAGGGCCTCCCGAGCCCCATTCAACCCCTCGCCCGCTCTCATTGAAGGAGAGCGGGGTTTTGTGAATGGGGCAGCTGCGCCGAGGGTGCGAATCGAGAGTGTGGTCTGCGCACCAGTGTCTCTTTCGCTCTCTCTTTCTCGTTCTCTGTCTCTCTCGCTCTTTTCTCACCCTCTCCCTCCGCCCCCCCCCCTCCCGCCCTCGTCCTGTTACAGTGTGCGTCTACGTGAGTGAGGGGGCAGGCACGTGGCACAGTACATTCACCTTCCCGCTGGAAGCGCGAAACACTGGACCAAGTTACGCTAACAGGACTCACAAGGCGCGTATCCAGTGGCGAGCGGGCCTCGTAGGGGAGTTAATCATAACTGCAAGCTGTGCTAATCCTTCCGTGGACAAATGTGTCCCACTAAGGCAGTACGCAGTTTTGAGCATTGAGACGTCTATGATCACTGTCCACCGCGACGTTGGATGCAGCCTGGTGACATTGTGGGCACGTGACGCGCCAACAAAAGCATGTAAGCGCAGCAGACACGAGTGAGGGGTCGCCCTAGCGAAGATATGGGCTGCAAATGGGAAAATCATTGAGATAAGCTTCTTTTGCATACCGCTGTTCCGGAAGAACAACGACATAACTGCAAAATTCACCAAATCGAGGTTATTGCACCAGTCATCTCAGAAAAAAGTAGTGCATGCAGCGAAAGATCGTCAGAACTGTAGTTATACATAGTCCCGCTAGAGGGTAGTTGCGTTTTCGTGGAAATATCGATTGTTGTGACTTGGGTTGGGAAGAACATTGTCGTAATTGTCAGCTGCGTGATCAGTTTGCCGAATGTAGTAAGGTATCCAGTGAAATAACGGCACAAGTTATGAGTACTGCAGACTGAGAATCATTTCAACTAAAATCATTGTTTCCTCAACTTTCAAATAACTTTTTTGTCATAACTGTTCTTCGCCTCATTGTTGACGTGAACAAAATGGCTTTTTAATACATCTAGGTCAATTACATTTCCGTGTTGTGGGGGTAAAAATGAGCGACCGAGCAAAGAAGATTATGCGACTTGTTCTTCAAGGCTAGCGGAGAATAACAAAGGGACAAGGGAAGTAAACTGTTCCATGATAAGTGAACCACAAGCACGGGTGAGCAGTATAGGGCAACAACTATCAAGCCCACACTGTGAAATAACAGACAAGCAAGTGAGCAAGGTGGAGCACAGGCATCACCATCAAAACATAAATCCAAGGTAACACAGTTGCCGGAAACTACAAATGTGTATATGATTGAAAGGCAAGCGCGACAAAATCAGTTTTGAAAAGGGTACCAGTATCATCCCCTTTGCCGAGGAGCACTTTCGATAGCAGTTCAAATTTGTCCTGTGGCTCAAGTGACAATTATCATCCATCAAGCAGCAATGAATCTTCTAATTCAAGTGAAAAATCAGTCGTCCATAAGGAAAAATCTCCCATTAACAGCCCAAAAGAAGATTCGAAATGTTAACAATTGGGGCAGAGTAAAAGCCAAAACGTTGAGAAACAGTGGGAAGAGTTATACATCACATGCGGGTAAAATTTTCAAGGCTCGAAAAATGGGTGCTCCCTGTACTGATAAATGTATCCTCTCTTGTACAAAGAAAGTAACAGAAGACTATAAATGTCAGCTGTTCACGAATTACTGGACATTGGGATCGTTACAAAGACAACGGGATTTTCTAAATACATGCATTGAAACGTTCGTTCTCAAATATCGTCGCATTACTGCCCAAGAACCTAGAAAACCGATTTGCTTTTTCTAGAAATAGCCTGAAAAACTTTTGTATTGGAGGGTAGGTTGCGCTGAGAAACAATTATTAATAAAAGAAATTCGATAAGTTGCGCCGTTTCCGAGTTAATTAAAATTGAAGTTAGCCAGTCAAGCTGTCGTGCGCCAAATTGAAGCGTCCCGCCCGAGACGGTGTCGCCAAACATGTGGTTATTTTGGTTTCCTAAAACCGAACAAGAGAGACGTACAAAAATTGGACATGAGAGTAGACAAAAAGGCTGATTAGTCTCGTGTGCAATGATCTACGCTATGACACTAACCGTAACCGTAACTGACACTAACCGTATGCTGTAGAAAGAGAAAATTTTTAAATAAATACTAAATAGGTAAAAATAAAATTTAAGCATGCTTAGCCAGTACTAAGCCTGGATATACTGTGAAGGGCTGTTCTTACAACAAAAAGGTCGGCCGAGCCTTCCCTATAGTTGTGGCTTCCTTCGACGGCCAGAAAATCCACGGCTAAAATACTTGTGTCGCAAACAACCCTTTGACGTCACGGGTCGCAAAGACCACTATCTAAGACCTGCGACACCGGAGGAAGGCAACGGCGTACCAGTTCCATTACGACCTTGTCCGGTACGGCAATAAGGGAGGCATTCCCGCATCTACAGCCAACCCTCGTTTCCTGAATATCTACATATACATCTATACTCTGCAAGCCACCGTGAAGTTCACGGCAGGGAGTACGTCCCACTGTGCCATTTATTAGGGTTTCTTCCCATTCCATTCGTATGGAGCGCGGGAAGAATGACTGCTTGAATGCCGAAACGTCCCCTTAGAACAATTATACATGACTGTGCTTAAACAGACACACAATATTTTTTTTAGCGCAACGCAATCTGACTTTCAATAATCCCTACAAAAGAATGGCCCTGACTAACATTAACCTATACCTTTCACAAATCACTTACCTCACAAAAATCTTGGTTACTCGAACTACTGCAATACAGCGAGTGCCACTACTGCCAGCTAAATAAAAGATTCAAACTACGGAAGGCACTGACTACTGATAGGCATAGTTAGCAAATGAAAAATTTTAATAGAGAACAAACAATGTATTTACCTTAATAGTGATCAAAAGTCATAATATATATAGCAGTTCATGACATCCAGTCTTACAAATTTCAAAATTCCGCCATTTCTCTCCCCACAATGCCTCTGGGCGTGCTGCAACTGTTCTAAACTTTTCCTTACGATCCTTGTGTGAGCGATACTTAGGGGGTTGCAGTGTATTCCCAGTCATCAGTTAAAGCTAGTTCTTGAAACTCTGTTAACAGACTTTCTCGGGATAGTTTACGTCTGTCTTCAAGAGTTTGCCAGTTCAGTTGTTTCGGTATCTTTGTGACACTGTCCCGCAGATCAGACAAACCTAGGACCATTCGCGCTGCCCTTCTCTGTATACTTTCAGTATCCCCTGTTAGTTCTGTTTAGTACTGTTCCCACACACTTGAGCAATGTTCTAGAACCTGTCCCCCGAGTGATCTTCTGATTGCGCTTCCCCAGTATTCTACCAACAAACGAAGTCTACCACCGGCTTTACCCACGGCTGAGACTTTGTGATCACACCATTTCATATCCCTACGAAATGTTACATCCACATATTTGCATGAGTTGGCCGATTCCACTAGTGACTCATTGATATTATATTTGATATTATATTTTGCTCGTTTTGTGAAGTGCATATTTTTACATTTTTGCACATTTAAAACAAGTTGTCAATCTTTGCACCACTTTGAAATCTTATCAAGAGCTGACTGAATATTTATGCTGCTTCTTTCAGGTAGTAGTTCATTATAGACAACTGCATCACCAGCAAAAAGTCCGAGGTTACTATTAACATGTCTGCAAGGTCATTAATGTACAACATGAACAGCAAGAGTCTCAACATCTTCCCTGGGGTAAGATAGAAGTTTCTTCTACATCTGACGATGACTCTCGATCCAAGATAACATGCTGCATCCTCCCTACCAAAAAGTCCTCAACCCAGTTTCAAATTTCACTTGATACCCCATATAATCGAACTTCCACAATAAGCCGAGGCGAGGTACTGATTCAAATGCTTTTCGGAAATCAAGAACTACTGCATCTACCTAACTGCTTTGATCCAAAGCCTCCAGTATGTCATGGGAGAAAGCACGAGTTGAGTTTTACTTGATCGATGTTTTCGGAATCAATGCTGGCTGGCATGGAGGAGGTCATTTTGCTTTGCCCTTCTTATAGACGCGTGTGACCTGTGGTTTTTTCCCGAGAACTAGTTACTGTCTTTTGTTCGAGGGAAATACTATGGATTAACTTAGAAGAGGGGCTAACTCAGCCGAAAATTCGGTGTAGAATCTGACAGGGATTTCATCAAGCTCTGGAGCTTTGTTCAGTTTTTACGATTTCTGCTGTTTTTCGACAGCACTGACTCTAACATTTATTTCACTCGTCTTTTAGGTGGCATGAAGATTAAATTGAAGCAGTTATACTGAGTTTTCCTTTGTAAAGAGCCATTTGAAAACAAAGTTAAGCATTTCAGCTTTTGCGTTGCTACCCTCAATTTCAGTTCCTGTTTCATTCGCTAGGGCTGGACACTAACTTTGGCGCCAGAGTGACTCTATCTTAAATGGTTTAAATGATACCTGTGTAACAAATTGCAATTTCGCTGAGGTGCGTGCTGTAGCTGAATATTTAACTAATTCATTTTGTCAGCGCCTACGACTCGCCATTGAGAGCGGCCGATGCGGCGTTTTATCAACGTAGCATGACCCGCAGAGCAAAGCGGGTCGTGAATGGCCTGACACGTGGGGGTCGACAACCCCCAGCCACGCCACGTGGCCGACGTGGCCTGGCCTGGCGGGGCATTTTGCCAACTCGACTCACACCTAAAAACTAATAATTATACGGCCGAATGCCGAATCGGCACGACGGACAAGTGCTTATCTACAATCTTCACGCAATTCCTGTTCTGGTAGTAACTAAGTCCCATTTACACCAACCAAAATACAGGATGTTTCAGAAAAATTCATCTCATTTCTCAGTACTATGGTAGTCCAACCAACGAAGAAGAAAAAACAGGTCGATTAGGGGAAAAATCGTGTAATCGCAAATTTTTCCACAGTGCTACTAGGAAGTCTCCTAAACAATAAAGTCCTAACTGGTGGGGTGTGAGAGTTGGTATGACGGTGGTTTTAGTGACCACTTTCTCATGTTTTTCTCGAATAACTCGAAAACCGTGGCATCTAAGGAATATGTTTCCCCGTACAAACTTAAACTATATTAAATTACCTCTTGGCCTAACAGTTTCTGCATTCAGGGGATGGAAAAATCACAGATTATTTACAATATTGTTCTAGCGGTATAAAATTAATGTTTATCTTTATTGAAGTGGGTTAAAAACTTAATGTCAAGTGCGTGTACCACATATAAGTGCATTAGAACCGTATTAAGGGACAAATTGTGTTCCCGGGGAGTAACAGGGTGAAGGTGGTAGATGTGTGGGGTGGAAGTACAAGCGAAGGTAGGTCGCTGGATTGTGTTCGTGCACTTCCCTCCTTCATAGCTCTGCAAACTGAGCAGGTGATTGCCGATCCTATGAACGCCATTACGTCACAAGAAGCAACTACAGGGTGTTTCACTGAATTTCGGGCCTTAAAAATCACTGGTGAGCAGAAATGCCCGCGGAGTGTTTATTTTTCACAAAATGCATTAACACTACATGAAATACAGATATGAGTTACTAATGACGCTAACGCAGCTGATGCATATGAACAGAATATGGGTAGATCTCTGCAAATCTTTGATTCTTAGTCATCCTGTATGGCAGCTATAGTGATTTTCTGGGAAAGACAGCTTCCTCTCGCCCCCCCCCCCCCTCTCCCCGGCCATGAGCGCTGCACGCTTTTCAGTTTACACGAAAACTATGTCTTTCCAGCGTTGCCTGTCCATTTCTCTTATGCCGCAGATAAAAATGACTTCAGCAAGCTCGTATTTATGTACTGGAGTTACACCACTGACCATTAAAATTGCTGCACCAAGAAGAAATGCATATGATAAACGGGTGTTCATTGGACAAATATATTATGCTAGAACTGACGTGTGATTACATTTTCACGCAATTTGGGTGCATACACTCCTGGAAATTGAAATAAGAACACCATGAATTCATTGTCCCAGGAAGGGGAAACTTTATTGACACATTCCTGGGGTCAGATACATCACATGATCACACTGACAGAAACACAAGCACATAGACACAGGCAACAGAGCATGCACAATGCCGGCACTAGTACAGTGTATATCCACCTTTCGCAGCAATGCAGGCTGCTATTCTCCCATGGAGACGATCGTAGAGATGCTGGATGTAGTCCTGTGGAACGGCTTGCCATGCCATTCCACCTGGCGCCTCAGTTGGAGCAGCGTTCGTGCTGGACGTGCAGACTGCGTGAGACGACGCTTCATCCAGTCCCAAACATGCTCAATGGGGGACAGATCCGGAGATCTTGCTGGCCTGGGTAGTTGACTTACACCTTCTAGAGCACGTTGGGTGGCACGGGATACATGTGGACGTGCATTGTCCTGTTGGAACAGCAAGTTCCCTTGCCGGTCTAGGAATGGTAGAACGATGGGTTCGATGACGGTTTGGATGTACCGTGCACTATTCAGTGTCCCCTCAACGATCACCAGTGGTGTACGGCCAGTGTAGGAGATCGCTCCCCCCACCATGATGCCGGGTGTTGGCCCTGTGTGCCTCGGTCGTATGCAGTCCTGATTGTGGCGCTCACCTGCAGGGCGCCAAACACGCATACGACCGTCATTGGCACCAAGGCAGAAGCGACTCTCATCGCTGAAGACGACACGTCTCCATTCGTCCCTCCATTCACGCCTGTCGCGACACCACTGGAGGCGGGTTGCACGATGTTGGGGCGTGAGCGGAAGACGGCCTAACGGTGTGCGGGACCGTAGCCCAGCTTCATGGAGACGGTTGCGAATGGTCCTCGCCGATACCCCAGGAGCAACAGTGTCCTTAATTTGCTGGGAAGTGGCGGTGCGGTCCCCTACGGCACTGCGTAGGATCCTACGATCTTGGCGTGCATCCGTGCGTCGCTGCGGTCCGGTCCCAGGTCGATGGGCACGTGCACCTTCCGCCGACCACTGGCGACAACATTGATGTACTGTGGAGACCTCACGCCCCACGTGTTGAGCAATTTGCCGGTACGTCCACCCGGCCTCCCGCATGCCCACTATACGCCCTCGCTCAAAGTCCGTCAACTGCACATACGGTTCACGTCCACGCTGTCGCGGCATGCTACCAGTGTTAAAGACTGCGATGGAGCTCCGTATGCCACGGCAAACTGGCTGACACTGACGGCGGCGGTGCACAAATGCTGCGCAGCTAGCGCCATTCGACGGCCAACACCGCGGTTCCTGGTGTGACCGCTGTGCCGTGCGTGTGATCATTGCTTGTACAGCCCTCTCGCAGTGTCCGGAGCAAGTATGGTGGGTCTTACACACCGGTGTCAATGTGTTCTTTTTTCCATTTCCAGGAGTATAGATCCTTAGAAATCAGTACCCAGAACAACCACCTCTGGCGTGTAATAACGGCCTCGATACGCCTGCGCATTGAGTCAAACAGAACTTGGATGACGTGTACAGGTACAGCTGCCCATGCAGCTTCAACACGATACCATAGTTCATCAAGAGTAGTGAGTGGTGCATTGTGATGAGCCAGTTGCTCGGCCACCATTGACCAGACGTTTTCAATTGGTGACAGAGTTGGAGAATGTGCTAGCCAGGGCAGCAGTCGAACATTTTCTGTATCCAGACAGGCCCGTACAGGACCTGCAACATGCGGTCGTGCATTATGCTGCTGAAATGTAGGGTTTCGCAGGGATCGAATGAAGGGTAGCGCCACGGGTGTAACACATCTGAAATGTAACGTCCACTGTTAAAAGTGCCGTCAATGCGAACAAGAGGTGACCGAGACGTGTAACCAATGGCACCCCATACCATCACGCCGGGTGATACGCCAGTATGGCGATGACGAATACACGCTTCCAATGTGCGTTCACCGCGATGTCGCCAAACACGGATGCGACCATCATGATGATGTAAACAGAACCTGGATTCATCCGAAAAAAAATGACATTTTGCCATTCGTGCACCCATGTTCGTCATTGTGTACACCATCGCAGGCGCTCCTGTCTGTGATGCACCGTCAAGAGTAACCGCCGCCATGGTCTCAGAGCTGATAGTCCATGCTGCTGCAAACGTCGTCGAACTGTTCGTGCAGATGGTTGTTGCCTTGCAAACGTCCCCATCTGTTGATTCAGGAATCGACACGTGGCTGCACGATCCGTTACAGCCATGCGGATAAGATGCCTGTCATCTCGACTGCTAGTGACACGAGGCCGTTGGGATCCAGCACGGCGTTCCGTATTACCCTCCTGAACCCACCGATTCCATATTCTGCTAACAGTTATTGGATCTCGACCAACGCGAGCAGCAATGTCGCGATACGATAAACCGCAATCGCGATAGACTACAATCCGACCTTTATCAAAGTCGGAAACATGATGGTACGCGTTTCTCCTTCTTACACGAGGCATCACAACAACGTTTCACCAGGCAACGCTGGTCAACTGCTATTTGTGTATGAGAAATCGGTTGAAAACTTTCCTCATGTCAGCACGTTGTAGGTATCGCCACCGGCGCCAACCTTGTGTGAATTCTCTGAAAAGCTAATCATTTGCATATCACAGCATCTTCTTCCTGTCGGTTAAATTTCGCGTCTGTAGCACGTCATCTTCGTGATGTAGCAATTTTAATGGCCAGTAGTGTATTTTCATTTCAGTGAGTGAGTGTTTATTTTCAGTTGTTAAGTGAGCTATTATGTAAAATACATTCCTGTGTATTTAATGTGTAATTCTGATGTCAGTAATCTATATAGTATTGGTGGGAAAAGAATCGGTTTCGTAACTGTGGTACCTTGCTGCTGTCTATCGTTGACAGCACATTGTATCGCTGGGTAATTGTGTTTTAGTCACTTGGTGGTGAATTAATGACTGACAAAAAAGTGGCTACGTTTCTCTCACTATTAATTATGTTACTGGTAGACTGCATAAATATTTTACATTCAAGAATTGCTGCCACTTGTACAATGAGCAGCACGGAATGAAGCTACTTACCACACAGGCACATTGTATCTTCCTACATGGGAGAGAATACCCTGAGGTGACAAAGGTCATGCACATATACAGACGGTGGTAATAAGGCGTACACAAGGTATAAAAGGGCAGTGCATTGGCGGAACTGTCAGGTGATTCATGAGAAAAGGTTTCTGGCGTGTTAACGGCCTCTCGACGGGAATTAACAGATTTTGAGCACAGAATGGTAATTGGAGTTAGACACAAGGGACATTTCATTTCGTAAATTGTTAGGGAATACAATATTTTGAGATACATAGTGTCAAGCACGTACCGATAACTTTTAGGCACTACCTCTGTCTCACCACGTACAACGCAGTGGCCGACGACCTTCACTTATTGACCAAAAAAAAAATGGTTAAAATGGCTCTGAGCACTATGCGACTTAACTTCTGAGGTCATCAGTCGCCTAGAACTTAGAACTAATTAAACCTAACTAACCTAAGCACATCACACACATCCATGCCCGAGGCAGAATTCGAACCTGCGACCGTAGCAGTCGCGCGGTTCCAGACTGTAGCGCCTAGAACCGCACGGCCACTCCGGCCGGCTTATCGACCGAGAGCTGCGGCGTTTGTGTACAGTTGTCAGAGGTAACAGAGCAGCAACACTGCGTGACATAACTGCAAAAATCAGTGTGGGACTTAGGCCGTTTACATTAGGACAGTACGGTGAAATTTGGCGTTAATGGCTTATGATAGCAGACGACCGACACGAGTGCCTTTGCTAACAGTACGACAACGTCTGCAGCACCCTTACTGGGCTCATGACCACTGAAAACCCATGCCCTGGTCAGAGCCCCGATTTCAAAGGTAAGAGCTGATGGTAGGGTTGATGTGTGGCGCAGACCCCACGAAGCCATGGACCCAAGTTGTCAACAAGTCACTGTGCAAGCCGGTGGTGGCTCCATAATGGTGTGGGCTTCGTTTACATGCAATAGACAGGGTCCTCTGGTCCAAGTGAACCGATCGTTGACTGTAAGTTATTATGTTCAGCTACTTGGAGACCATTTGCAGCCATTCATGTACTCATATTCCCAAACAACGATGGAATTTTTATGGATGACAATGCACCGTATCAGCGGGCCACAATTGTTCGCGAATGGTTCGAAGAGCATTCTGGACAATTCGAGCGAAAATTTGGTCACCCAGATCGCACCACATGAATCCCATCGAACATTTATGGGACATAATGGAGTCATTTCGTGCACAAATACTGCATCAGCAACACTTTCGCAATTATGGACTGCAATAGAAGCAGCGTGGGGGCTTCCAGGACTTGCTGAGTCCATGTAACGTCGAGTTGCTGCAGTACACTGGACAAAAGGTAGTCCAACACCGTATTAGGAGGTGTCCCATGGCTTCGGTCATCTCAGCGTATGTCTGATGAAATGAGACTGATCATCTTCAAGTATGGAACAGTAATCTGGTGTAATGAACTGCTTGACTTGGCCGGCCGGAGTGGCCGAGCGGTTCTAGGCGCTACAGTCTGGAACCGCGCGACCGCTACGGTCGCAGGTTCGAACCCTGCCTCGGGCATGGATGTGTGTGATGTCCTTAGGTTAGTTAGGTTTAAGTAGTTCTAAGTTCTAGGGGACTGATGACCACAGCAGTTAAGTCCCATAGTGCTCAGAGCCATTTGAACAATTTTTTTTTTTTTTTTTTTTTTGCTTGACTTGTTTTGAAACATCATAAGTTCTGTAACACCTAAGTGACCTACTTACGTTGCAGAGGGAGACTATTTAAGCTTCTGGGCATATTCAAAATTTTTGCGAACTGAGACTGGATTGATGCATTTGATACTCCTCATGCTGTGAAAAGTATTCCAGAGCGTGATAGTGAAGATAATGAAATCGACGTTCTTGAACACATATTGACGCCATGTTACATTCGGAAAAAGGCTGTTCGTTGTAGTAGACAAGTTTTTTTTACATGATAACTCACTTAACAACCATAAATAAGTACATACTCACTTAATTGCAACGGCCTTGCCTCATTGGATACACCGGTTCCCGTGAGGTCACCGAACTTCAGCGCTGTCGGGCGTGGTCGGCACTTGGATGGGTGACCATCCAGGCCGCCATGCGCTGTTGCCATTTTTCCGGATGCACTCAGCCTCGTGATGCCAATTGAGGAGCTACTCGACCGAATAGTAGCGGCTTCGGTCAAGAATACCATCATAAAGACCCGGAGAGCGGTGTGCTGATCCCACGTCCCTGCTATCCGCATCCTCCTCTGATGATGACACGGCGGTCGGATGGTCCCGGTAGGCCACTCGTGCCCTGAAGACTTAATAAACAATATAACTTCGCCATATAAGCACGATATCGGAGATGTTATTTTGTCTATTGGCACAAGAGAACTAGACGGGAAATGCTGGGGAGGTATAGTCTGCCTGAAACCTGAAACGCGCTTATGTTGGGGGAATTTGGTTGGTTGGTAGGGAACCAAACAGCGAGATGATCGGTCCCATCGAATTATGGAAGAATGGGGAAGGAAGTCGGCTGTACTCTTTCAGAGGAACCATTTAGGGAAACCACGGAAAACCTAAATCACGATGGCCGGTCGGGGGCTTGAAACGTCGTCCTCCCGAATAGAACACAATAGCTACAGTACTGGATGACTAAGAATCAATTTCTCCTCTAGCAATGCAGAATCGTGTGCAGAGATTTACGTATATTATTTCCATATTCATTACCTGTGTCATTAATAACTTATATCTACATTCTACGCAGTGTTAACGCATTTTGTGCAAAATAAATACTCCCCGGGCATGTCTTCTCACTGCGTCACCAATGACTCGCAAGGCGCGCTGTGGAAGGGCCATTATAACTTTGTGAACACCCTGTAGTTTCTTCTTGTGACGTAGTGGGATAGATAGACTGGGGAATCAGCTGGTCGATCTTCAGTTTGCAGACCCATGAGGGAGGGACGTGCATGAACACAACCCAGCGACCTAGAGTCCCTCGCACTTCTACGCCACTCATCTTCCCCTTCCACTTTGCTACAACCATGGAACAAAATTTATCCCTTAATACAGCTGTATTGCATTTAGCGTGGTACCCGTATTTAATATTTGTTTTCAACCCATTTCATTTAAACTTTAATTTTACACCGTTAGAACAATATTTTTAATAAGCTGCGATTTTTCCATATCCTGAACGCGGAAACTGGTGGTCCTAGAGAAAAAGAACGATCAGTACCTTTTTTGTAGGAAGTTTAACGTAGTTTAATTTTGCGCTGGGAGACAGTTTCGCTAGAAGCCTCGGTTTTCGAGATAAACATAAATAAATGAGCTTTAAACCTACAACATCCCAACGCTCACAAGCCAACTGCCAGGGTTTTTCTATGTTGTTCATGACACTCCCTCCTAGCACTGTGCTACTATATGACTGTTTCCACTAATTTTCTTTCGTTGACTGGACTGTATCCTTTACATGCATGAAGACAGAAAATTTTGGTACATTTTAACTTACGCTTAGGTCTACAAAGCTTTTATTTTCAAAAGAATTGCTGGATTTTACGAGGGTATATCTTTTATGTGAATGTACATGTGAACATGTGAATGAACATAAAACCTTCTTACAATTACGTATAGAATCAGACATTCATGTTTCACAAGTGTTCGACGTTCCCTGCAACGGTCCAGACGATAATCATACCCGTCCTGCACTTCGACAAGCATGTTCACAGTTACTGCGTACGTTGTTGTTGCCGTGCGGCGTTGCAGTTTACTCGAAGTTGTAAGGTGTCAGGCAAATCCAACACCTTCCATGAAAACCCTGACATGATAAGCAAATCCAGTAGTATGTCACATAGCTCCGAATAAATCGTGACATTAAATTAACCAAAGTAATACGAGTAACGAGTGAGCAAATGGAATACCACAGACTAACACAAGAATGCCTAAATGCATGTCATACCTTCCCACTGTGAGACAGACGCAGTTCCGAGGGGAGAAACGAGAACAGAAGCCGAGAGCAGAGCCGTGTTAAGCTGGAAGGCCCTACGATAAGGGACGGACGGACACCCACGTCGCCAGCTAACTGCTAGGACCACACCACCTGCAAGTTTTAGCGTGAGACTTTTTCACGTCTCTGTTACGTTAGGACCAGCCCCCAGCCCATGTTAAAAGCTAGAGCCCTCCAGAAGAGTATAGATCTTACGATAACGCTAAAAGGACCACACCAGCTGCAAGTTTAAGCGTGAGACTTTTTCGCGTCTCTGTTACATTGCAAACTTTAAAAAAACATCGCCCCACCACGAAAAGTATAACGTTTCTCATTGGATAGACAGAATTTTTGTAGGCGGAGCTTAAGGTTAACATTGAGACCCTGATTGGTCAGATGAAAACACAGCCAGATTGTTTTTTTAAACCAACTTCGGTAAATTGTAGTAAGGAGAAGTTAGGAGAGAGTTGCTTCCGAGACAGCGAGGTGAGCGGAGCTGTGCTGCTCGCCGCCCCCTGACGAACACCGACAAGGTAATGAACGCACGCGATACCGAATTTTTGAGCGCATAAGGCTTCACTCAGAACTGCAGAAGTCTCATCTGTTACATCCCCTTTACGTAATACTAGTGTCGATCGTCAATTAAAGCTCATGGTGTTCACATTTGCCACTTGAAGTAAAAATCTGAAACGTGATGATTTTTCTGTTACATAGTTATTGAGAAGCCACATCAGCCACTGTAATTTACGACAAGTTAGATAAGTAATTAAAGATAATTGAGGGTCACTGTAGACCATTTTGATAGTTTTCTCTTTTGTGAAACTTAATTTAAACCTAGATTATAGATGTGATATGGCATAGGTCATCCTTCGATCCATTGTAGAGCTTGGAAACCCATTCAGGGAATATTCGTTCACATTTTTGTTGAACGCAGTTGGTTTTTACCATCCTGTATTAAAACATTTCCTTTTATCAATAGTGCAATTTATAAACGATGTTTTGTGAGTAGAATAAAATTTCCAATGGTAAACTTAACTGCTTTTTCGACGTTATTGTACCAGATAACTAAAAATAGGAGCCGGCCGGGGTGGCCGAGCGGTTAAAGGCGCTACAGTCTGGAACCGCGAGACCGCTACGGTCGCAAGTTCGAATCCTGCCTCGGGCATGGCTGTGTGTGATGTCCTTAGGTTAGTTAGGTTTAAGTAGTTCTAAGTTCTAGGGGACTGATGACCTTAGAAGTTAAGTCCCATAGTGCTCAGAGCCATTTGAACCATTTTTAAAAATAGGAAAGCCTTGAACCCCTTCCACTAAATTTAGTTAGTATTAAGATTCTTTTACAGGGAGTGCAGTGGAGCTGACGCTGAAATCATTAAGTATTTGGTTATATCATCGCTAGTCTCACTGAACTCTTCTGAATTCTACATGTCATGTGTGGTCTGGCGTCTCCTTACCAACAACAGGTCCCAGATTCAAACTATTCAATTCCCTAAGAAACACCCTCAGAGCGTCGTTGCGCGAAAGTTGCAGGGAGACACGATATAGAACAAACAGACACCACGCAGAATGTTTAGAAAGTTACTGCAAGAGAAGGAACATAGATGGAATCTTTCACAAATTCCTACAAGAAAAAAAAAAAAACGTATCATGAGATGGCCGTTGGTACAATGCGAGATCTATACGGGCCTTACTGCCGATCGCTTATTGAAGCATCTCACTGTTAAGAAATGCATTTTATGGTGACGGTACTCAAGACTCCAAGAGAGTACCGCACCGCAATCAGTACGTCGCGCTCTGAACACTCGTAGCGAAGCAGGTGTATGGGTTGGCAGTGCGAATTATACCGAAGTCCTCCAGGGGCCGCACCTGCCAGCCCGTGGGCATTACGTGTGTGGTTAGCGATTGGTCGATGCCTCGTTAAATACCGGAGCACTGAGCTGCGGCGGACAGTTCTCTTCATATCGCCAAGTCGTGTACAGTCTCCAGCTACAGTCGAGTTTACCAGCTGCAGTGTTCGTCCGTCGTCTGGCTTAGGCTCCGTAGGCATCGTAGGCCTGCTCTGGACTCTACGTAGCCATCACTCAGAGGAATAGTGAAAGGACTTCAGTACTGTAGAGGACTTGTGATCATGTCATACGTCTAATTGTGCTGGACATTTCACAAGAAGAAGCATAATATAAGTTGAGTATTTCGCCATCTTTAATAAATATCGTTTTATTACTAATTATCGGGAAGCTTTTTGGTTGAAGATAACCTGCGGCGTCCTCCTGCATTCCCAACACTTTTACATTCAGGTGCTTTGAAAACGGAAACTTTCGGCTTGTTCTCTCAGTTATCGGAAAAGCCAGATCAACACACGATTCCCTGTTTCTTTTAGGTATGTTTATACTATCTGATCAGAAGTACTGGGGCATGTATTAGCGTACATTAATGTAATGTGTGTCCACTCTTCGTCTTTATGATGGCTGTGGACATTTTCAGTGACGTTTCTGAATGTCTTTGAAGAAATGGCACACACTCTTCCTCGAGAGCAGAAACGAGAGCAGTTTTGGAGCTAAGTCTACGTCTAACTCACTCCTAGGCGGTTTCACTGCGTTCAGTTTGCGACTCTGGGCAGGTCAGTTCATTTCAGGAACATTATTGTCCTCAAACGACTACCCTACAGGTCCTGCAGTATGACACAGTGAATTGTCATGGTGATACAAACAATCATCGTCTCCGAACTGTTCCTCTGCTGTACACAGTACACAAAGCTATACAGAGTGTTCACATCTTCCTCCATTTGGAGTTTTCTTAAGTGTATTAAGTGGACTACATCCTAACCAAGAAAACACCTCAGTACAGTAACACCACCTCCTCTATACTTCATTGAAAACACTACTAGACTCAGGAAACATTCCCAAAACTCTACACAATGTTTTTTATCACCATCACGAAGGGTTTGTAGCATTTGAATCCTGTTTGGTTTTGTGTCATGAACGCGTTGTTCGCCTAAAGGGGTGGGCAAATTCTCAGACACTGAAGCACCACGGGTTTGCATATGTACAAGGCGTTGCCTCCCCGAACTTCGTCGATCACAAGCAGGGCAGACGGCAGGAAAAGCGCCACCAGAGGTCCTCCGTGTTAGTAACCTATTTCCTCCGTCGTGTCACGTGTGCGGAATTGGATCGGCACGAATTCTCCCGCGTCCTGGGTACATAGGGCGGCGCAAGTCAACACGTCGGCTGTTCGCTCCACCGGAGCCCTGGGCCAACACATGCCCAAGTTCTTAGCAGCCCATTAGTCGGGCCATCACAGCGGGACCTACGACTTTCCAGCAATATCCAGAGACATAACTGTCGGTCAACTACGCCGAATGCTCTGCCTCCGTCGTTAGGGATTATCAGTGGCATAGACCTGATGTACCACTACGTTTATTCACTGTGTGTTCCAGCTGTTTGCCTGTTAGTCAGTTAGTGTTTGAGAAATTGTATTATTTTTTATTGAGAGGCGTATTCCTTTGTTAATAAACCTCTCTACTGTGGTTGTAATAAACCCTTGTTCTTGTTTACCTGTGCCTTATTATTACTTGTCAAGCATATCCTCATGGGAGATAAAGCGGTTTGAAAAACAAACGTCGCCGCAAAACGCATCATACGGAGGCATGAAGAATGACGAACTCTCGGCTGGCACACCCAGTAGACCTCTGTGCACTACGAGAAGAACTCTGTTGAAAACACTCAACCCTAATTTAAACAACCGGTATCTTGAAACTAGGTGCAACTGTGGTCTAGGGGCAGCCGGCACGGCAGCTCAGTGTGTTTGGTCAGAGGGTTATCTGTCCTCTGTAATAAAAGAAACTGAGTGAATGGATGAACGACAAACTTGAACGGGTGTCATGAGACGTCCACCCCGATCAAATATAACGTACAATAACGAAAAAAATAGGATAAAAAGGGGTATCGTCTTTGATTAGTAATCAAAACCTCCTCGGTTCCGGGTTAGTAACCTGCCACCGCTTAAATTTTGAATAATAATCGGCAACGGTGACCGAAGACTTCCAGCTTAAGAAGCTACCCTCATTCTGCCAACGGCCTTGTCAAAGAGGGTGGAGGAGCGGACAGAGGTTCAGGGCACTCTCTTGTCCTCAGGGTGGGAAACTGCCCCTAAATGCGGAAGAATCAGCAATAGTCAACGGCATGAGGATGTATAAGTCAATGGAAACCACTGCGGTAAAGACGCATAACGTGTAACGACAAGCCATGCGGCCTGTAATTGAAAAGGTGTCATGATGATCTCTCCATTGGCAAAAGAATCCGGATTAGTCCCCCATTCGGATCTCTGGGAGGGGGCAGTAAAAGGGGAGGTAACCATAAGAAAAAGGTTGAATAACCAACGAAAGGATAACGTTCTACGAGTCGGGGCGTGGAGTGGCAGAAGCTTGAACGTGGCAGGGAAGCTACAAAATCTGAAAAGGGAAATGCAAAGGCTCAGTCTAGGTATATTAGTGGTCAGTGAAGTGAAATTGAAAGAAACAAGATTATCTGGTCAGATGAGTATAGGGTAGTATCAACAGTAGCAGAAAATGGTATAACGAGAGTAGGATTCGTTATGAATAGGAAGGTAGGTCAGAGGATGTGTTACTGTGAGCAGTTCAGTGATAGGGTTGCTCTTATCAGAATCGACAGTAGACCTGCACCGACAACGAGAGTTCAGATATACATGTCGACGACCCAAGTTGAAGATGAAGAGATAGAGAAAGTATATGAGGATACTGAACGGGTGATGCAGGATGAAAATCCAATAGTCATGGGGGACTGGAATGCAGTTGTAGGGAAGGCGTGAAAGAAACGGTTACAGGAGAGTATGGGCTTGGGACAAGGAATCGAAGAGGAGAAGGACTAATTGAGTTCTGTAATAAATTTCAGCTAGTAATAGCGAATACTCTGCTCAAGAACCACAGGAGGAGGTGTACTTGGAAAAGGCCGGGTGATACGGGAAGATTTCAGTTAGATTACATTCTGGTCAGACAGAGATTCCAAAATCAGATACTGGTTTGTAAGGCGTACCCAGGAATGGATATAAACTCAGATAACAATTTGGTAGTAATAAAGAGTAGGCTGAAGTTTAAGAAATTAGTCAGGAAGAATCAATAAGCAAAGAAGTGGAATATGGAAGTATTAAGGAATGACGAGATACACTTGAAGTTCTCTAAGACTATAGATACAGCAATAAGGAATAGCTCAGTAGGCAGTACAATTCAAGAGGAATGGACATCTGTAAAAAGGGCAATCACAGAAGATAGAAAGGAAAAAATAGGTAAAAAGAAGGTAACTGCGAAGGAACAATGAGAAACAGAAGAAATATTTCAGTTGATTTTTGAAAGAAGGAAGTACAAAAATGTTCGGGAGTATTCAGAAATACATGTCACTGAGGTACGAAAAAATAGGAAGTGCAGGGAAGCTAAGACGAAATGGCTGCAGCAAAAATGCGAAGAAATCAAAAAAGAAATGATTGTCGGAAGAACTGGCTAAGCATATAGGAAAGTCAAAACAACGTTCGGTGAAATTAAAAGCAAGGATGGTAACAATAAGAGTGCAACCGGAATTCCATTGGTAAGCGCAGAGGAGAGAGTAGATAGGTGGAAAGAGTACATTGAAGGCCCCTGTGAGGGAGAAGATTTGTCTGATGTGATAGAAAAAGAAACAGGAGTCGACTTAGAAGAGATAGGGGATCCAATATTAGAATCAGAATTTAAGAAAGCTTTGGAGGACAAGATCAAATAAGGCAGAAGGGATAGATAACAGTGTATCAGAATTTCTAAAATCATTGGGGGAAGTGGCAACAAAACGACTATTCACGATGCTGCGTAGAATGTATGAGTCTGGCG